>NC_056741.1:579687155-579874655 GCF_019279795.1 Protopterus annectens | reverse complement strand
TTTTGTGATGAGGTGTGCCACATAGAAGGATTTCCTGACTGCTGTGGCGATGTGATTATCAAAGGAGAGACTACTGTCCACCTGTGTCCCAAGGTCTCTTATCACACTTTCAGTGTTAAGTAGACTACCGCCTATGTGGTAGCTCATGGGCACAAGAGTTTTTATCAAAAGGGATGACAATGCACTTTTTGGCATTGAGCTTGAGGCCATAGCTTTGACACCAGGCATCTGTCTCAGTGAGGCCCTTTTGTAGGATGTCCACATCGTTAGGAGTTTTGATTATGGTTCCTAGTTTGCAGTCATCTGCGAACTTCATTAGCAAAAGACCTTCTGTGTTGGCCTGTACTTCTGAGAAGTAGATACCAAACAGGAGAGGACCCAGGACTGAACTCCACTTGTCACTGGTGTGAAGTCGGATTTGGAGTCTGCTACTTTCACAGTGTGGGTACTGTCAGTGACCCAGTTGGCAACCCATCTTGTGATATATGGATTTATGCCTAGTTTAATGAGTTTACCTATAATTCCAGAGTGGGGGATGGTGTTGAAAGCCTTGGCAAGATCTAGATAGGTTATGTGAACCACCTTACCCTCATCTACGGCTTTAGTGACCACTTCAAAGAAGTCTGTCAGGTTTAGGAGACATGATCTGCCTTTTACACATCCGAGCTGGGTGGGGTCCAGAGTTTGGAGATTACCAATGTCATTGTTTATAAGTTCCATGATGACAGCCTTGCAGACCAGGCTCATCAGGCTAATGGGTTGGTAGTTCCCGGGGTCCATAGTGGCTCCCCCTTTGTGGAGTGGGATAACTGTTGCTGTGCACCATTCAGTGGGGACAAAGCCTGAGGTGAGGCTATTGAACATGGTACTTAGGTTGGGTGCCAGTTCATTCTGTAGTTCATGTAGAACGCAGCCTGGAATGTTGTCAGGTCCCATGGATGCTGTGTTCTTGGCTTTGGAGAGTGTGGTTTTTACCTGTGCAACTGTGATTACAGGAACTTTGCATTCTTCCGATAAAGAGATAGGCCCTTTAGGGGGTGAGAGGGGGTAAAGTTAGCACTGAACCTATCTGCCAGGATGTTGGCAATATCAGTTGGTTCTGTATATTTACCATTCTGCTGTAACTTAGAGCAGATCTGAGTGTTGCCATTGCGATTCTTGACATAGCTATAGAATGCTTTGTGGTTGTCTTTAGAATCAGTGGCGATTTTCTTGTAGTAACTAGCTGTGGAGGATTTTATGAGGGATCTCAGCTTTTTACTGAAGCTGACCAGGGAGTTGCTCCAGTCATGGGATTTTACTCTTTTTTGCAACAGTTTCTTTCTTCTGTTGTAGAGTTTGTTTATGGCAGGGGACCACCAGATTGGCTTACTTTATTGGAGGATAGCATCTTGAGTCTGTTAGGGATTGCACGATCCATGCACTTGTGTAAGTGCTTATAAAGTGCATTTGTGTAGGATTCAGCAGTCGTACCTCTATTGTCTGTCTGCATGGGTGTCGTGAAGTTTGCCACTTCTGTCTTAAGAAGCGTGAAGTTGGCTTTGGAGAAATTTTTTATGGTGGTTGCCGTAATGGGGGGTGGTGGTAGGATGTGGATGTCTAGGGTGATTAACTTGTGGTCGGATCTGACCAACGAGGAATTTACCTCTGGTGTGGAACACTGGTTGCCCATGTTGGTAATGACCAGATCTAGGATATTGTTGCCCTGGTGGGGGTGTGGATAATTTGATCCAAGGCGCTGGAATTTATGAATTCCAGAAAACGTTGAGCAAAAGAGTTGGTACATGAGTTGTTTTCCCAGTTAATGGTGGGGTAGTTGAAATCGCCCATTATTAGGGTGTTAGGTTGTACCTTAATATTTTCCAGTGTATCAAGAAATGAGGAGTGGGAATCCTGGGGCATGGTAGGGGATCTGTAGCAAGCTGCAATTTGGATTGCGGTCTTGCCCAGAGTTAGTTGCACTTGGATAATCTCAAATGCATTATGCTGAGCAACTAGCCTGGAGGTATGGATATCCTTAATGAATATGGACACGCCTCCGCCTTTAGTGTTTCGGTCCAGGTTAGGTGGACGAAAGATGTGGTATGAATTATACACTGGTAATGTAGGGGTGCTCTCTGGAGCCTTAAACCAGGTCTCTGTCACTGCACAGATGTTAATGTTCTCCATTTTAAATTGTGCCTCGAGTGAGTGCATTTTGAGGCTTAGACTTCCAGCATTGAGTAGTTCCATATGCTCTGTATTTCTGATGTGTGAGAAATTGTGTAAAATCAAACCAGGCATAGATGAGATTCAGGCAGCTGGTATAAATGTAAAAAAAATAAAAGAAGGAATATAATGAAAAGGAACAGAAGAAAAGGAAAGAAAGTTATAAAGCCCACATATATAGTGGCAAGAACAGAAAACTCCTTGAACAACATGCTGAACAAGTGTTGATACAGGAATGGTTAAGGGGAGCTGGATTTGAACCCAAAGATGAATGGTTACTAATGGCCTCCTAAGATAGTGACCTTACATACATATTGGTTTACAAAGTCTTAGAATAGTGGGAAAAGCAAACAAATGTAAAACAGAACTGGAAACAGTTTCACATCTCTCTGCTGGTTGAGATACACTCGTGGCTTTGAGTCTGTACACCGAATGGCACAATAATAAACTGTTGCATTGGGGATTGAACCAACAGTACAATATACAAGTAGCTCAGAAGCTTTCCAAACATGAAGAGTAAAACATTATTGACAGTGATGAAGTTCGGATCACATGAGATGACCAAATACCAACAGTTAAAAAGTATGAGAAAACCAGATACAGTAATCCAAAAAAAAAGAGCAAGATTTTGGTATTTTGTAAATGGAAAAAGCAGAGGCTCATATACAATATTTTGTAGCATACTGGCCATCATTCATTAACTTAATTCCCTCTTTACATTTTCTTTTTAAATAAAGCCTTACTTTGGCCTTGTGTTTCACATCACTCCTTTTCTAATCACCATGACTCAAGGAGCACAATCATATGATATAGCATGAACTAGTACATAAACAGCCAGACATCTGCTCTTATGTACAAGAGAGACAGGATTACAAAATATCAGAATTTGCAAGTAGAAACTAGAGCACTGTGGAAGAGAGAGAGAGCGAAAAAAAATTCCAATAGTAGTAGGAGCAACAGGGCTTATTTCATCCATTCTTAAAAATGCTAGCAATTGATTTAACCACATATGAACTGCAGAATGAAGCAATTCTGGTTGCATTGCAGGTGCTAAAAAGAGCACTATTGGCAAACATCAAGGACTGAAACAATGCTAATTTTATAAACTTTAATCATACCCAACTCTAGAATGTTGTGTATTCCTGTCACAATGTTAGAAACCCCAAAACATATAGAGAAGTTAAAAAAAGGGGGTCACCATCTGGTTCTAAAACAAAACAGTTACACTGTCAGTGTTTTTTCTTATAGTTTGAGTTGATTCTCAGAGTGTTTCATTCTCTGGAAAATTGCCACAGCCATATGTCTATTAAGGAGACAAAATGTAAGCTGCATTGAATATTGTTTTTTACAACGGGACCATCTAAATAATATGTAATTTTTTCATTGCTAAGGCAGTTTTTATTCCTAAATAGAAATGCTGCAAGTGAAGATGTATTTTTGTCTATCTCTAAGAATTGACTTGTTTGTTTATGGAAGAGGGGTATTTAGGTTTATAGGTTCATAGATTACTACTATGCTTACTGCCTGTATAGGCCATTTTAAGCCTAATCATAAGTCGTTTTGAATCCAGTAAGAAATATGGGGGCTCATTGGGGTTTTTTATAATACATGTTTTTAATAGTTATTTTTAAATAACTATATTGTCTCTAGGTAGATGCTTGGTTGGATTTTAATGTCAAGATAGGGTAGCATTGTTAAGGTTTGTTGGTCAAGGGTTTACTAATTTAGGTAAACCTGTGCAAAAAACAAACTCTTGGTTCAGTAAGTAAATGTTTGTTCGCTCTTCTATTTATTTAAATAATGGATTGCCTTTTTTATCTAATTAACTGCTTGTTTAATTGGATTAGCACTATCTATAAAAAGCACTCTTTTGAACATGCGAGAGTATTTTGTATGTGGTTTGATGGTCTGAGGACGTTGGCTTAAACTTTGCCAATGAAAGTGCTTACCAGTAAAAGAGTTAGTTCTTCAAGTTTGCTCACCTTTGGTTTATTTTACCATTTTACCATTTTAAGCCTAACCAATTTACCCCATGTGAGAATCAAATTCTGCATCTTGTTACTATAAGGTAAACACCTAAACCATTATGCTAACCTCACACCCCAGGAAGACACTTTAACCGTTATGTCAACACCAAGGATATGTTGGCTAAAATACAGTACAAAGAATGAGAGAAGTACTGCCATTTAAACATACCAAACAAGAAGAAAACACAACAAAATAAGAAGACAGTTCAAATTAAAAGAATGCAGTGAAACTCCAAAACAAAGTAACCACATAAAGAAAGAAACTCATGAAGCAAACACCATGGCTGAAAACTGACACCAAGCCTGATTAAAGCTCTAATGTTTACATTTATATATGCTGTATTTAATGGTTTAGAACAGGCATGGGCAAACTACAGCCCGGGGGCCACATGCAGCCCGTTAAACATTTTGATTCGGCCCGCCAAACTTGAAAAAATTTAATAAATTAACCTTGTTAATGTTTTATTTCCCCTGCAATTCTGATGTTTCCTCACTAGATGGCGCACTCTAGATATATTGGCTTTGTTGAGGTGAAGCGTAGGCCTATTACTCCATGTTTGCACTTTACCCTTTGACCCACCGCCCCTCTATGAAGATGAGCGGACCCAAGAAAAGGAAAGTGGACAGAGAATGTCGAGTGTTCAATAAGGAGTGGACAACTAAATATTTTTTCACTGAACACTGATCATCTGCTGTTTGCCTGATATGCCAAGAAACTGTGGCGGTTTTTAAAGAGTATAATATTAGCCGTCACTTTGCCACAAAGCACGCTAATTATGCTAGCAAGCTCTCAACAAAAGAACGGGAAGCTGCTGCTGAGAAGGTGGCAGCTAATTTGAAGGCTCAGCAAAGTTTTTTTCACCGTCAAACGAAGTCAGAGATTTTATTGTAATGCTTTTCTTCATTTTCATTGGAAATTAAAGCACATGTTTTCTCCATATCCCAAGATGTATATTTTTCCCCCAATGAGGTGATGTTTTCAAAGCATGCCATCTATCTGCTCCTGTTCCGGACCCTTTGTCAAATGTTAGAACTCAATGTGGCCCACGAATCAAAAAGTTTGCCCACCCCTGGTTTAGAAGGTTTCAGAATGTTTTAAAGTTTGCATACATTTTGGTACACTTAACTTGGTGGGCTTCTTTTAATATTAACAGGTTTTTGTTAAGTGCTGATATGTTTTGGGGAAAACATTTGGAGGGAGAATAGTATTCTATAGGTGGACTTCATATGGAGGTAGGGCTGATGGCTGTATACAGCTGTCCAGAGGAAAGCTTGCAGCTCTGTATGTTGTTACTCATAACTGATAGTCCAGGAGAAATTCTTAACTGTAATTTAGTTTATTTTTTTATGCGTCTGTTTTATTTTACTTCCTTAACCAGGCTACCATTAGTTAGTTAAGATTTTTTTCCTTCAAGGCAGAGCAAAGCAGGAAAGCTCTACATTGCAGACATCCAGGGATTTTAATAAAGTTAGTCTGTACATGTCTCTGGTATGCAATAGGAAAGGGGAGCAACCAGGGAAAACCAATGCAGATACCAAGAAGTCAGCATCCTTATACCAGGACTGAACTTGTAACCTTGAGTTGAAACAACAGTATTAACCAATGAGAAAAATAACACACTATATTTGAGTCTGCCACCCATTCACAAGCTTCATTTGCTGTGAAACAAGTGTCCCTAACACATCACATCAGAACTTCTGCTTTTGGCTGTTTATGTACTAGTTCATGTCATATCATGTGATTGTGCTCGTTGAGTCATGGTGATGAAAAAAGGAGTGGGGTGAAACAGGAGGACAAAGTAAATCTTTATTTAAAAATAAATCTTGTAAGAGGGAATTAAGCTAATGAATGATGGCCAGTATGCTACAAAATATTATATATGAACATCTTTGCTTAGTCAGTTTGCTGAAGCATCTCAAGGTTTCAGTGGTAAGGGACTTTCTTGATAACTCAACTGTCATGTTGCATATGATTACTCACACTTAATCCACAATGCTGCAATGTGGCAAGTTATTTTTTAGAGTTCCTTCTCTACAGTTCAGATGGTTTAATGCAAAATGTGGTAGGAACTTAAGAAATTAGAGGATAAAGGCAGTTGCAGCTTCTGCGCCTTCTGACACAACAGTTTTCTCTCTTGTATGCAGAATTAATGAATACTGATAGATTAGATTCAGTATTTTATCTATAATCATGAGTTTGTCATTCATATGCATTTTCATCTCTCTCTATTGAGTTTATTTCTACATGCCCTCTTTATACTTATTTCTTTGTTTGAATAGGCATCTTTATTTCAGATGTACTATAAAACATGAAGTCTCCATGAGTTCAGACACAAAACATTGCAACTAAGTTATGTACTCCCACTGTGGGTGCTATTTCCTCATACCCCTAACCTCTATATTTACACTATCTCATTCTCTGCAGTATAAACTCACAGAAGATTAAAAACACAATTTTCTTATCTGATTTTTGCAGCCTCATAGCTGTCATCATATCTCTCAACATCCCATCATCAGATTGTGGAGTACTACCTTTTATAATGTTTAGCAAATAGCCAAAATGTGGAATGCTTACTAACACCCTAATAAGAGCTACAACTAGCAGGCTCATGAGATGTTTAAATGTGTTACTTTATACTTTTTTTGTTTTTTACAAATTTTTTAGTTGAACTAATATGATTCAGTATTATTTACCATAGATACCAGTTAAAAAATTATTTTGGTGCCGTGCTTAATGTTGTCACCTCACAGCAAAAGGTTCTCCACTTTGATTTTCAGCTGGGGTGCCTTCTGTGCTGAGTCTGCATGTCTTCCCTGCATCCGTATGGGTTTCTTCCAGGTGCTCCGCTTTCCTCTCACATTCCAAAGACATGCATCTGGAGCGGTTCTCCCTGAGCCTCCCCTGAAAATAGGCTGTGTCTTAGTCGGACTTTCCCAGTCAACAAATGTTAAATAAATTAACCTGGAAATGTGAGAAACATGGCATTTAAGACTCGCATTGAGTAAAGTTCCTCATAATGAGGTACGCATAAGGCATATGGTTATGAACAGGAACTCTGATATACCTAGACTTTGACAACATGTAAGAGCAGTATCACAGATGCAGTATTCTGTGATTTGACAGAAGAATGCAATTAATGGCAGCACTTTCCATTATACACTCCCCAGCAGGATCATGACTTCTTACTTTAAAATATCTTTTCTGAAACTTGGCCATCCAGAACCCATGTCATTCCTTTGTAGTAGGCAATGTTTTTCACTCAGATCCTAGATGTTTATCCTCTGCTGTATGTTATATGCAGGGATAATTAATCTCATCATATTACTTTTGTCTTGGGTCTAGCACCGTACTTATTTTTCTGTGTTGAGCTGCTTCCATCCCATCTTTGTTAATGCTTAGGTGTTCATGGATGTGTCTTCTTAATTTGAACATCTTGACAATTGATTATTTCATAGTTTGTTTGAAAGTTGCACTTGGTTAAGAGACTGTCTCCAAATGTGCTTTTGGAAGACGAAGAAATGGCAGGGCATAAGTATGTTTCAGTAGCCTAACTGGAAATTAGCAATTTAAGTTAAATTGACTGAATCCAAATAAAGTGAATAATGTAAGATAGCAGATCATCTAAAGCACCAGATATGACATGGAATTAAGTATATGGCATTTACTGTTATTGGATGAAGAACTGAAGAAAATTAATCTCTTTTGGAAGACTATAAAGATAAACCCAAGGGAGTGAGTGGAAAAACTGTAACAATATTAGAATGTAAATAAGAAGGTTAGAGAAGAGTCTTGAGCCAGAAACATAGGGTAAAATTTAGTACAGTGAGTAAAGTATGCAGAAGTGTGTGAAGCACTGAGAATGAGGGTAGGGTGACTGTGTATAGATGTTCTGGAATGGTACTGTCAAAAGAAAAGTGTCCATGGGAAATTGGCTGGCAAAATGATTAGAGTGGATTTGGTGTCAGCACTGCTACCACATATGAACACAGATAAACTAATTTTAAGAGAATCTCTGTCTAGTTAGAAAATAAATATTAATTGTATGTATGCACTGACTATCCACTTTTCAACAAATATTCTAAAGGATGGTGTCTACTTGAACACAGTGGCTGTATGGCATCCCCATGAGCAGCAGTATTCATTTTAATGAATGCATATAGTTGCAACAGTTTAACAGTGAAATTTCCAGTAGACAGTGTCTGCATTAACAAAGGAATCAAAATTATGATACATCCAGATTCTGCAGAAGTTAAAGGAAGAATATAATTATTTTGATTATTTAGATAATTATTTTTTGCTTTATGCCATATTTCATGGAGACTGTTTTTATAGCACTGAAATAAAGCTGATGAGCCAGTGCCCAGACTATGATGTTTGTAATTTTAGCATGAAATGGCAAGGTCAGACACATGATTAAGAATCACGGGGAGCTAGCTATATCTTCAGCACACAAGAAAGTAGACACAAATATGTAGTCAAACAGAAGGCTGAGCATAACAGTACACTACATGATATGTCAAAGGACAGATTGTTTTGATATTCCAGAGCAGAAAACAGAGGAAAAGCTGAGGAATTGCTGATGTGGCCAAGCTGGAAAACTTTCTGTAATGTCAAGCAGAACCAGGTGATGGAGAAATTGGAAAGCCACACTGATTATTATTTATCCAGTAGAATAAAACAAGTAACACTTACATTTTAAACTGTTGCTTTTAGTTATTTGTATGAACATTTTTGTGTCTTCTGCACTGTTTTGGATTGCATGTTTATTTTGTGTTAACCAGCAAGTTTATCCTCTGCTGTGTGCTCTGTGGAGAGGATATACTTTTTACTTATTCCTTACTAAATTTCTGCATACTTATCATTACAGTTAAGTGCGCTGGCAAGTGTGGCTGAAAATAAGACAAGTTTTTCAGTATAACGGTGTTTGTAAAAATTATATATTTAGAGTAATGTATATACCTGCATATATACACACAGTTTTTTAAGTAGTTGTCAGTTTCACTATGCATATTAGCAGGATATTTGAAACCGCCTGTAACACACAAAAAGTTATATATTTTTCTTATACTTTTTAGTTTGCTTATCAGTAGAGAATGCACAAATACATGCACAGAAACATTCTTAGGTAATAATAAATGTAAAGGAATGCAACTGAGCATTTTGTAAACTTTTCAAATCAAAAATGCATAATTTCCTGTGTACTCATTTTGTCGAAGAATAACAAGTCCAAGACAGATGTTTCATTGCTAGTGTGTAACAAACTCACATAACTCTTAAAGAAAGTTATATAACTTGAATGTGCTGAACTATATGGAAGAAATATATTACTTCATAAGCAGATGTTCTTGGTTAACAGGAAATGCAGCTGAATTTACCATATTACAGAAATTAAAGAAACACTGAGATTTAATGTTCTGCAGGGTACTTTTCTAGTATTTGTATCTGTTACCTCATCTCTTTAACAATGTTGTTAAGAATGCAAAGTTTCATAATTACAGGACTTCTGATTTTCTTTCTTTTTATAACAACTTTAAAGCAGATGCTGGTTTGTTCACTGTGTATGTTGGTACTTGTATAATTTAAATTTCCTTGAAAAAATGCTAGGTTTTTGTTATTAGGAAAAGAAAATGATTTGTTTGTGGAACTTCTAATACTGGGGAACATTTGCTAATACTGGAAAGAAAATGAAGTCACAATTTACGGAAAGTTCAATTAATGTACACTGCATTTCTATGACACAGAATGATTTATCATATAAAGATCTAACTTTACTAGAAGAATATATTATAATAGTCATTGTGTATTAACCTTTAATTAAACAAGATTAAAATGCTTGCTAAGCAATATGCAAGAGTTTTGTTCAGTATGAGTCATACTGTTATTTGTATGATTATTAGTTATTCTGTATAATGTGAGTTTCTGTGCAAGTTGTAATTTAATGTACTTCTGTTGCATATTCATATAAATGTATATAGATGTTTAGAACAAAGTTTTATATCGGATCTTATTGCATAATAAACAATACACATTCGGCTTCTACTAGGCTGGAAAAAAAATGGTTTAGGAGGATGCTGAAACCTCCATCAGTATGTGTTTATGTATTTTTTCATGATGTAAAAGTAAAGTAGGTTATGTCCATTGCATAAAATTCAAACTTATTTTGACTATTTTATATGTACATATGTAAAGATACATTGTCCAGGCTGTTGTAACTTAACTTGACATCTACATCAATTTTTAACTTTGCTCCATACATTACAGTAAGAATAATTAATAATGCTACTTTACTGAGAGGTCATACATTTTAATGTATTATTACTTCTGAAAAATCTTACATACAGACCCTCTCTCATTAATACAGACATGTATATACACACACACACACACACACACACACACACACACACACACACACACACACACGTGCGTGTGTGTGTGTATATATATATATATATATATATATATATATATATATATATATATATATATATATTGTGTGTGTGTTTGTTTCTGTGAGTGTGTGTGTGTATATGTATTAATGATATATATATATATATATATATATATATATATATATATATATATATGCACACACATACACACAAACAGTTTAGTAAAACTGCATGAAAGACCCATCCAACTCACAGAAGCTAGAGTCTTCACTGTGTAATACCTTAAACCTTCTGAAGTGGAGGCCCATGGAACATATACAAATGACCCATTAGGGACTTAGCACTGTTTTATCTACATATCTTCTGAGTGTCCATGTTGTTTTACTTTTTAAGTCTTTTGGGGTACATTCAGGTCAATAAAGCCAAACCCTCTATATATATATATATATATATATATATATATATATATATATATATATACTGCATACATAAGCGTGTGTGTGTGTGTGTGTGTGTGTGTGTGTGTGTGTGTGTGTGTGTTGCACATAATGGAATATCAAGTGGAAAATCTGACAGATACATAAAAGTCATACAGTCAGTCAAGCCTACCTGTGTTTATGTTTAAAACTTAGCAATTTAGGAAAACCAAATAAAATAAAAGTAAAAAGGCAAACCTGTCTTCCATCCTGTTCTTCTGTAGCATATATTGCTTTACAACTATTTTTTTTTTATTCTTCTTTTTCAGCCATACTGTTGATTCCTACACTTTAAATAACATGTAAACTTCTACTTTTGCATCAGATATACTGAAAGCCAATAAATATGCTTCTTAGCTGCTGGCTGTACTGGTTCGATTGCCCATTTGATTTCTTCATGAAGTAAAAACATTAAATTGGTTTCAAAATCGTTTAACATTAGAGGAAGTAATGAAAGGAATAGAAACAGATTATCCACTGATCATTTCTATTATAAGAATAGACTGAGAGACAGCGAGGGTGTGAGATATGAGTTATTTATACTTCAGGCTCTAGTACATGGTAAATGACAGAATAAACAGAACTAATAAGCACCATTTTTTCTGACTGTCAGGAAGCATAGCAGCTCAGCATAAATTTCTAAGCATATTTATTAGCTTTAAGAGCCTGCACCCACAAATCTGTGAATATTGTGAATAAAGTGTAGACAATATGGTTCATGCCAAATTTCATCACTACTGTGTCATAAAAGGGAAGATGAAATCTGTTTTTTCTAATCTGCCGCTGATTTAAGGCAAAACATAAAAAAATAAAAACCAAGGAATAAAGTCGGTATCTTAGGCAGTGTGTGATAAATTAAAATCATCTCATGCATATAAACTGCTGCAATATTTCAGGTAGTTTATGTGACAGCCAACGATGCCCATTCTATAGTAAATTAGTAGTACGCACTTAGAACATTGCTGTATTTCAATATCTTATATGATGCATATCTCTTGAAACTCAGAAATAGCTTTTAATCCATTATAGAGATAACTTTGGAGAAAAAAAAAAACAAAGCTGATTGTGTACAGTTAATATTTTTTGAAGAATTATCCGCTATGATTAAAGCCACATTGCGTAATATCTATGGTATTGTGCTTATTTCTTCTAAGAACAGTTTCACCAGAATGAGACATTTCTGTTTCATTGTCATTATGATTAATACACTAAGTTCAAATGCAACAGAGTGTGGTAATTGATAGAAAAGCCTACACCAAAAGCTATAAAAAGTACTTTTCCCTCAATAACCTTTGAAGGTGTAGTTATACAATGCTTTCTAAAAGTTCAGTCTTAATGCTGAACTGATACTTGGTTAGAAAATATATGAGAACATAATCATTCTTTCTAAATCTGAAGAGCAGGCTTACATTAGATTAAATATACTGTTTGTTGCAGAATATCTCCAGATCAGTATATTACATATTTGTTGAAACTCTTGCCCATGTCTCCCCTAAATAATATCCTTGGGACAATTGAATCAATATTTTTACCAAAATGCAGTCAAGTCAACCAACCAATGATTCATGCATTGTATGCCTAAAACTCTGCTTTCTGATTTCTTTTTTAATGATAAAAGTGTAGAAGAAGTGGGAAGAGTAAAAAGGTAAAAAGCAATGTTATTTTCTTTTCTTGTATTCTTTCATACTGATTATAATGCTGTTTGAAATGCAGTCGTAATTAATTTTATATATTGAAGTTTAGAATTTTTTAGTGTGCTGTATAGTTTTCCTGTTTATCATATCAGAAGTCCAACTTATATAGAACAATTTTTACCAGACTTTTCTAAGCCTGTTTGCATTTTTTGTTTTTCAAGACAACAAAGAAACCAGATTCTAGGAAGGCAGTAGCGAAAGAAAAATAACCAACATGAATATATCACAACCCACTCGTTTTCGTTTTTGATCTTTGAAGAGTGAATTGAAGAAGAGCATTATTGTAGTTATATAAATCATTATAAAAACGTGTTGACATTTTTTTCTCTGGTATGTTTTCAATACATCATATAAAAGCAAGTTTACAAGTTTTGTTGTAGCACTGACCCTAATGAAGAAGGTATTGTGCACAAACAAAATCTTTATGGCTTAAATAATATGCTAACACAGAGCTCAGAAATACAGTTTTGAGGCAATCTGTCAGCAGATAAGAGTCTTTCTGGCAGATGGCAGTAGCTATGTGTCAAATTCAGTATACACTGTAAATGTACTGAATCCACTACGTACGGTAACAAAACAACCTTTTGTTAATGAAAATGAAATCAGGCATAAGAAATGGTGTTAGAAGTATAGCTATTTTGGAAGTTACTGGTGCATAATTTCTTCCTACACCTAATCCATTTTTAACCACCAAGCTTCTGTTGGTTCATGGTGCATTTCTTGAAATGTTAGTTGTCTGACTGTACTGCAGTTCAGCAAACACATTGTTATTATCAAGGCATAATGAATAGCTAATTTAAGAATATATAGCATTGTATTGAAAAATAGTGAAAAAATGCATTCAGGCAATCAGGTTTACATGTTAGCTGTACAGTATGTAAAACTTCCTTCAGTAACAACGTTTTCTTGGCTGTTTGAGCCACAGAAAGGTTGCATGTTAATTTACATTTTATTGTTTGTCCGTATTTCCACGATAACTATAAATTGCAGATGGAAAACCACTGAAAGGAAACCTGATTAAACCAGTGGTGTTTTTATTAATACATTTGCAACTGAACTTTGCCTGTTGATGCATTAACCCATGAAAGTGATTTTCTAAATGTATAAATTTCAGTAAAGCTAAATAGGGCATCTAGCAGTATCAGGCTGTTTAGCTTAATTTATTTTTTACATACTCAACATTACCTGCTTTTGACATCTGGATACCCATACAAAGCAGTATTGGTTTCATTCAATTTAGTTTATGACATAGCTCCCATAATCCATCTAATAAATTTTTGTTTTTGTACACTAAAAATACCCAGCACTTCAAAGTAAACTACAACAAAATCCAGGCAACTATTTATAAAACACTAGCATGTCACATATAAATACAACAAAGATGTTAGTGTTATACAATCAAAAAGTATTTTGAATAAAATACAAGACAGTAAACTTACATTTGCAATGAATGTGAAACAGTTAATGCCGCAGCAAAACTAATCACACAAAGTAAGGGTTTGCAGGTTAATAAAAATTACAGTTTTGCAGAGAGTAACTTAAGTGCACTCTAAATAGAAATATTGACAGCTAAACCTAGCAATTCCGTGTAATTTAACCTCAGTTGCCACATTATTTCTTTGAATTCAGTTCTTGTTTCCCAGGCACCTCCGCATGGGTCTTTAATAACCTTTTCAAGTACTGCAAACCTATATTTCTTTTTTTATTGTGAATCCCTTTCACATATTAAAATGTGTTTATAATGGGCATTATTTACGTTTACTTTGGAAAAATTGTGTAAATGCTCATATACTTTTTTTTTTTTTTCCTTAATGGTCGTTCTATTTTCTTATATAATGTGCTCCGCAGTCTTGACAAAAGGCCATGTAAATAATCCTACTAGTTTTAACAGAAGCTGCCACTATCAGTTTAATAGGTCAACCACAGTATACCCCTAGAAGTGTGTCACCCTCCCAGATCTAACCACATTGGTTGCACATTCCACACTTCTTGGTATGCATTACTTTGTGTTCCCTTTAGTGTTAATATGAGTTATAGTGTATTGTTTAAATTTGTTTTTAAGATTTGTTTTCTTTTTTATATACACATTTTGGGTTGTTTCCTCATGACCTTTAGTATCAGTGAATCAGCCTTAAAATAGACCAATTTTTTCTATAACTTTTTAGGAGCATTGAACTCTGCAAAAATGGAAGTGCCATGGCTCTTTCATAATCAGTTGTTTCCTTCTCTACCCTCAACTTGGGTTCACAAACATAAGAATTCTTTTTGTCCCCAGCAAGGTTTTAAGCTTGTCCTTCCTGCCTGTCACAGCCTCTGCCTTAAGTCTTCAACATATTCCCAGTATACCATACATGCACATCACACAGGACCTCTAGCTCAGTTTTAAAAGCGTTATCAGAATTCCTTCTGGGCAGATGTACCAAATGACACTTAACCAAGTTATTCTAATTAACTGGTTGACAGCTACTGTAATGCAAATACGAATTAGAAAAGGTAGGCTTCCAAAAAAAAAAAATATCTATATATAGATATATATATATATATATATATATATATATATATATATATATATATATATATATATATATATACATAACACTTTGATTAATGTAACATCCGAAGATTGGCTTTATTTTGGTGATAAGAATAATTAAAATGCAAAAAGTCAGTTGTATTATTAACATATGTAAATAATTTCAGCATTGTAACTTAACTACCTTTCCATAAAATACATATGACTGCCTAGTGGAGACCTGAATCTCTAGTGTTCAGTGTTAGATCACTGGCTGAGCAATTAGGGTAACAGCTTTTCAAAACTAAAGGGCACTGTCCATGTGGTCCAACTACCAGTAGCTTGAGCCGAGCTTCCATATAAAAGGGAGTTAGAGAACCAAAAGCTTCAGAGCTTTCTTGCTGCTGAAGTACATTCCTCTTCCACACTTCATGGAACTGTTAGTTGGTGACTGATCTTTCAAGGCTGGACAGAGAAGACCCCTGCTGGGGAAGACTTTCTACAAATTTATTTTTCTTATGAAAACTTTTACTTTTTCTGTAAATTTACTGTCTTTTAGCTAGGAAACGTATATGACTTATTATTTGTCAGGAGATACTCTGTGAATGCTTGTGTGAACAAACTGTGTAAAATATATTTTTTGGCATTGCTTTCTACACTTATATATAGATTATGCATTAAGAGCAAGAATTTGTATTTTTGGAGACTGTCAGTGTTTTTCTTACCTCATATCCACCTTTATGATTTTAGAAGGTGTAGAGACTCTTCCAGGCTCCACTACCTTTTTTCAGTGATTCTTTCTCTGAATCTTTGGAGCAGTCAGTGGTCTCTATGAATGGTCATATTGATCACTGCTGCAGTAGTCTTAACTGCATGAGTTATGTATTGCATAGTATATAACAGCCAGATTCCATTGTATCTTCCACATGCCCAAACCTCCATTTGCCTTGAGCTGAGCTGACTAAAAAGACATGTTTGATCTTCAAGCCCTTCAGAACTTCCCTGCCATTGAAGAGTACACTCCTCTGAGGCTTTTCAGGATAGATGGTTGACGGTCAGCTCGTACTGTTCCTTTACTAGGCAGACAAATTCCCATTGGAAAATGGAAACCTTCCATTTGAAAAAAAAAATGCTTGTTATTAATACTTCCTTTTTCAGGAATGTTATTTTAAAACCATGAGTCTGTGGAAAAGTGTTTAAAGTGCTTTGTACTGTATTTTTATGTGAAAAATGTGATGTTTTGTAAGTTTTACCAGCTTGTTTTCCATGGGATAGAAGCAACATTTTTGGCTTGACCATGGAACAAACTGCCAGTCCCATGGTCACTCATACTTTTAGCCACAAAAAGAAAAAGTTAAATAACATGTGCCACCACAACAGGCTAACAATTTTCCCCAGCTGCAGGTGGGTGACTCTGCTGTGGCCATTTGTTGTACTTCAGACCACTTATCTTTTGCCCCAAATCTCACTGGTGCAACACCTACAGCCACTATAGACTTGGAGTTAGCCATGTTCTCTGCAGCTGTTGGGGTCCCCTCAGTGGGCAAGGGAGAGCCACTCTTGTCCGTCCTGGCAGAGGGACCAAGAAGCACTTCCTTGTTTTGTCAGAATGTTATGCCCATCACTTAGGAAGCTACTGCTGTCATTAATAACACTGTTGGCCCCATTTTTCCTGTCAAAAAGAAACAGAAAACTATCCACTCTTCCTCAAATTTACTTACACAGGAGTAATTTATTGGGTCTGGCTCAGTGTGTAAATCAGGCTATTGATCCTTCACATAAAGTAGTTTCTGGAAAAAGAAAGAAGTATACCTCTTTTCCTGAAGAGATTCATGATTCTGAATCTGAACAGTAAGATGAAGGGGTGGATACAGGATTTTATGCTCAGATTTCTTGTCTGACTCAGAGGGTAGGGCTCGGTTTCTGATTTTTCTGCTGGGGTTTCTCTTTCTCTGAGACTATTTCAAGAATGTTCTGTGTTTTCCTTGGAGTAACACTAAGATTTCTCACTCCCTCAGAATGTACTAGAAGGAACAAAAGGACTGGTCAGAACCTTCACCCAGGTGATGCTTTGGATGATGTGCGTGTTACTGCCTGCAGTTTTCCTGATAGTCAGCCAGCTGCTACTGAAATGGCAGATAGGATATATAAAGTTTCATAGTATCTTAAGTTTTCATACATTCTTACCAAGCCTGATCCAGCAGCTGTAGCTGTAGTTAATCCTAAAGTTGATAAGCATTTAGTTCATTCCAGTCCTAATCTTTCTGATAAGGATGGGAAACATACCTCTCAACCTCTTAGTGCAAGAAATGTGGACAAAGCCCAACAAAATGGGAGTACAAAGGCCCCAAAAAACTTAGAACATTGCTAGAGTAACAGGGTTTGTTTTAACAAACATGTTCTGATGGATCTGAAGTCGGAAACTCAAATTATGCCATTATTTAGTTACTTCAACCCTCAGATCATCCCAGTGATTTTCCAAAAAAAACACAATTTTTTTGAGGAACAGACCAAAATTGTGAACCACAAATCTGGGAATTCTATGAAAATCTGGACAGTTGAGAGGTATGATGGGAAAATGATTGACAAGTTTGGTGGAAAAGGTATGCTTCTGCAACTTTGATTTTCAGAATTTTGAATTGTCAGGCTTATATGTTAAAGATTCCTCTGACTAATTGTGAAAGTATAAGGAATGTTTTTTTTCTGCAGCTTCCTCTTTTAAGGAAAGTCTGCTTTAAATAATGGTGTTTCATCAACTGTACAAGTCACTAATCTTTGTTTGCAGTGTATTTATGACTCATTTGATACTTCCTCCAAGGCTGTGGCCACTGGTACTGTTTTGAAGAAGTTTGTCTAGCAGTGTTCTCAGAACCTTCCAGATTATGTTAAAAATGAGATTTTAAATTCTCCTTTGGGTAGAAATTTTGTTTTTGACCCCCTCTGCTGCAGAGGTGACCAGAAAATGTGATGAAAGGGTTAAGTTGATTCAGGGAATATCTAAGATGTTTCAGCCTTTCTCTTCTGAATTGTCAAAGGGATTCTCTAACACCTCATCCAGTTTTGGCAAAAAAAAAGAAAAAAAAACAGAATAAACATTCTCAACAAAATGCAGATAAACAGTTGTTTAAGAAGAAATGACAAGGGGGTTCGAAAAAGAATTCTGGACCCTCACAAAACCAAGGACAGTCCAACACGTCAGAAGAACTACTTAAGGGACCTTGTCCCCCACCCCCACCTTGACAGCCCCATTTCCTTTCCAGAAAGTTTGAATCTTCACTTTTCTCTTTGGCAACAGAAAGTTTCAGACAAATGGTTTATGACGATAATTCATCAAGGCAGTGGGAGGACATTTCTCCTTTCCAGAGGGGTAATTCCTAATCCACCAGAACAAACTGTTTTATTTCCAACTGTCCTTCATCACATGCTGTCCCAGGGAGTGATAAATAAAGTTCCTTCTTCCCAGGTGGGGAAATCTTTTATTCAAGGATGTCTTTAGAGCCAAAGAAAGAAAGTAATTGGAGACCATTTCTGCATCTTTCTTTCATAAACCTGTTTGCGATAGTGCCGAAATTCACTTCACAACCTCTTCTTCCTCAATCAAATTTCTTGGTAACACTAGATGTCAAAGATGCTTATCCTCATATCCTTATTCATCAAGACATTAAGTGTTTCTAAAGGCTTTGTGTGTCTGGATCACACTTTGAACTATCCACTGCGCCACAAATGTTCACAAAGTGTTTAGCTCCAGTTATAGCTCATTGCAGGCTACAGTGTATCCATATTTGTCCATTTTTAGATGACTTGCATATCTTTGCAGAGTCTTTTTCAAAGTATTAGGAGTCTCTCATTTGAGTAAGAGATCTCTTACACAAGCTAGAATTCCAAGAGAACATTCAAAAGTGTTTTTTGATTCCTTCACATCCAGGCACCTCAGTTCAAAGAGCTTTTTATTTCACAAGAAAAAATAGATCTTTATGTATATCTATTTGTAAGGTTTTCTGCTCAGTCTTCTGTCACTGAGCGGGAACACCTCAGTATTTTGGGTCTCTTGGCATCTATAATTCTCATGATATCCCTGGCAAAACTCCAGATAAGAAAGATACAGTGGTATCTAAAGTCTCTTTGGATGTCCTTCCATTTCAGTGTTGCAGTATTCCTTACAATAGGAATCCCCTGCCAAGGGTGACCCAACGTCTGACCAGTATAGAAAAGCCTTTAGGTTGCTAAGGGTATGACGTACATCACATGTATGCTTCCCACATACAGCATAGGGCATAAAGATGACATCTGGACTACCATCCTCAGAACGTCTTTGCTGCTAGTCTGAATACCATCTTCGATCGTTGGTGTAAGCGCTTGCTTCATTTACTGGTTCACCATGCCATTTTCAGATATGTGCCCCATTGGGGTTTTGTTCTTATCTTTTTTTTTTTGTTTCTTGTGGGGTTCATGTCATTCAGAAAGGGTAAATGCTAGTGCAGGATACAGATTCCCCATAAAGACCATCACAAACAGTGTTTATTTTGTCTAGGTACTTCTCATGACCATATGTCCCGTTCTATTTGCCAGGCTTTCATTCCAAAAACTCTCTGTAGAGAGCTTTCCTCTTTGGCCATACGTTTAGAAAATCAGTGTCTTAAGCCTTTGGCAAAAGAGACTATGGAAGGAAAGTCCTGTTCATAGGGTCAGCCATCTGCGAAGAAGAAGGCTAAGAAAGCTAGGTCTTATTCTTCAGCTGTGCCACCTCCACTGAATGTCTCTCTTGAGGCTAGTGAAAGCCCGGAAGATCACCCAGCTCCTGAGTTGAATTCCCGAACCACAATAATTTTAGAGGCTGGCATGGATCCGGCTTCATGCAAGTCCCTGGAGGCCTTGCAGATGGATGCTGCAAATGTTCAGGGGGAACCAAAGCTGTTTATTCCCAAACAGCCCCCCACACCCCCCTTACTTTATATACTAAATCCAGGATTGCATAACAGTGGGGAATAGGACACATGTACCTTTAAACGAAATGAGTTTCAGTGAAATGGGTTTTCAGTGAAGTGAGCTTTCAGTGAATTGGGTTTCCAGTGAAGTGAGCTTTCAATGAATGTGTCAATGAATTAAGCTTCAATGAAGTTAGTTTTCAATGAAATGACATAGACCCCCAAAAGTCCTGTTCAAGATAAAACAGGATGCTCCCAAAATCTTGCTGGTGACTCCTTTTGGCCCAGACAGCATTGATTCCCTCTTGTTCTACATTTAGCCAAGGGCAATCATCACAAGTTACCTCACAGGGTGGACCTACTCACACAAGGCAAGGGATTTCTCATCCAACCCCACCTGTCCAATCTTCAACTGACACTGTGGGCAATAGGATTTTGATTCCATATAGACACCTTTTTTCTGAGGATATGCTTAGGGTCCTCCAAGAGGCCAGGAAAACCACTACTAGGAAATCCTACTTATCCAAATGAGAGGTTTTCTGTTTCTTATCTTTCTTGTAACCTGGATCCACTTTCTGTGGATGTTCCTTTGGTTCTCTCTTATCTATGTGAATTGCTTAATGCTGGGTTAGCATATTCTTCTGATAACGCCTGCTTGTTAGCTATTTCTGCTTGTCTGCCTCTAGCACATCCTTTAGCCTCTAGATTTGAAGCTAAAAAAATTATTAATGGTGTCCTTCATTTTAGACTTCCCAGGAAGCCTATCCCTCCTTCCTGGGACCTTAGTTTTGTTTTGGAAAAATTGACTCAGGCTACTTTTGAGACTGAGGCTTCGGCTTCCCGTGCAGGTTTCTTCTTGGAAGACTGGTCTTTTGTTGGCCCTTACTTCTGCCAGATGGGTGTCTGAGCTTCAAGCCCTTTTGGCTGTTTCCCCTTTTTTAGTTTTCCATAAGGACAGGGTGTCCCTTCATAGTATTCCTTCTTTTATGCCCAAAGTGGTGAATGAGTTGTCAGTCAATGTAGTCATTTTCCCAGTTTGCTCTTCTCAGCAGTCTGCTAATGAGAAGGTTTTGCACAGTTTGAATATGCATAGAAAACTCAGATTTTATTTAGATAAGACCAAAGCTTTCCAGAAATATGATCATCTTTTTGTTTCCTTTCATCCTATATAGTTGGGATTGGCTGTTTCCAAGCAAGCTCTTTCTTCTTGAATATCTAAAGCCATTTATTTTTGTTATTCCTTTCATGGCAAGACCCTTCCTTCTTCATTCAAGGCTCATTCTACTATGGCTGTGGCTTCTTCTGATGCTTTATTCAAGGGTTTAGATATAAACTCTATTCTTGAGGCAGCTTCCTGGACTTCTGTGCTTCATTTTACCAAGCACTATAAGTTGGATGTGACATTCAGGGCTAGAGCTGGTTTTGCTAGGGCCATACTTCATGGGTCCCTAGAAGGCTTTACTAGTCCTTCCTCCTTCTTCGTGAGATTTTACACTCTCCCTATCATAAGGAATACTGCAACAGTGAAATGGAAGGACATAGTACAGTTGTGTAAAACTTACCATAGCTGCAGATGTCCTTCTCTTCATTGTTGCAGTATTCACTCCCTCCCTCCCTCTGCCCCCTGGTTCTTTTCCCTTCTAGATATGCCTGGTGCCTATCTAATCCATAGACTGGCATTCCTAATGGAGCTGCCAGTTCTGAGGTTGATATGTCCAGACATCACCTTTATGCTGTATGCTGTAAGCGGGGAGCATACGTGTGATATATGGCATACCCTTAGCAACATAAAGGCTTTGGTATACTGGCCAGGAGTAGGGCCACCCTTGGCAAGGAATCCTATTGTAAGGAATACTGCAGCAGTTACAGTAAGATTTTAGACAACTGTACCTTTCAGCATTAACATCCTTTGCCTTTTCAAATCCTTGAGATGGGGTTTGTCAGAACAGAAATTACTTGGTGAAGATGCCAAATCTCCTTAAATCGGTGTCTCCCTTCTCCCTCCCTGTTTCGAAGCAGTCAGTCACCACAGGCACCTCAGACTTTGTTTGGGAAGCATTTCTTTTTTGGGGGGGATTAAAGTGGAAGGTGTATGGGACACCAAGAACAGATGCAAACACATAAATATCAAGGAGATGCTTGTCCTGATCAAGACGCTTATCTCTGGAAACTCTTCAAGTGGTTACAGATAGTACCACAGTCATGTGGTACATCAACAAGCAAGGGGGAACCAGGTTGTACCCCCTTTTGCAGACTAGCCATACTAGCTTGGGATATAGCTTCATAGCACAATCTCACTCTACAGGCACCCTACATTCCATCAGAGAAAATTTGTGGGGCAGATAAGCTGAGCAGGACAATAGCAGACCCTCACAAATGGAAACTAAATCAGGTGGTCTTCGACGATTTGATCCATCTGTGGGAAGTTCCTTAATAGACCTGTTTGCCCCCTCTATGAACAAACAGCTGGCAAACTTCTGCTCCAGAATTCCAGGCAAAAAGGCCTGGAAGACAGATGCCTTTTCTTTTTCTTAAACAGGAATGTTCATGTATGCTTTTCTACCCTTTTTACTGATATCCATTGTGGTGACTCCATTATGGCCCAGGTATCTGAGGTTTTCCCTTCTTTTGGAAATGGCCAGGGGCAATTATTGCAAGTCTTCTCACAGACTGGATCTACTCAGACAAGAAAAGGTATGTTTGAAATACCCTAACCCCGATCAACTTTATGTGAGTGACTGAGAGTGCTGATTGATGGAGTCTTAATTGAATTTAGGCACCTGTTTATTGAGGATATGCAGCAAGTACTAATGGAAGCAAGAAAGCCCGCTACTAGAAAATCATATACTAGTAAATATAAAAGGTTTTCTAGTTGGTGCCAGCAACATGACCAGCACCTATTCGGGGTTACTTCTCTTCTGGTTTTACAATATTTATGTGAGTTACATTCCTATGGGCTTTCTAACTCCTCCATCAAGGTTTGTTTGTCAGTCACTTCAGCATGTCTGCCCATGATGCCTTCCCTTTTAGTGTATTTGATGTCAAAATGTTTTTGAAAGGGATTTTGCATAAGAGGCAAGGGTGTAAGTAGGCATACCTATTGTACTCAAACGAGTAGATTTTTTTTTCTGAGCATCTCTTGGAAACTTCATCAGTCAAAAAGCACAGGATGTATAGAACTGTGTGAATGAATATTTACACTACAGAGGTGTACAAAGAATGCTTGTGAGAAAAGAATACATCTCCAAAAATAACTTTTTATGGGTATAAATGGTATCAGTTGAAAATAATGTGTCCTCTTCTATATTTTCAGGAGCATTCTATTAGGGATTGATGCAAAATGAACAAACCTAGGCATTGTAATTTGAGTCATGAGGAAAAAGAGTTATTGTATGTGTTATCTACCAACAGGAGGTTACGGGTTACAAAGCCTGACAAGGGAGGGGGACTGGTCATTATGGGCCACTTTCTATATTCCTGTAAAATGTCAGAGTATCTTAATAATGGAGAATTTTCTATAGAAGTTTCCTATAACGAGATTCTCATAACACATCATGCTGTTGAGTTGGCATTGGACAATATTTTTATAACATATGACTTGCTTCCTAAGGTCAGGGAATTTTTTGTGGTAAAAAACCCTGATGATTCCTCTATTTTCGGGATATCGAAGATCCATAAATTGGTTACCGATCCCCACTTGTGACAGATAGTTGCTTCAATAGGTGCTAAAACAGAAGCTTTCACCAAATGCATGGATTTTATATTAAAGTCTTTTTCTTTGATAAGAAACATCTTTTAAAGGATTCATGGCACTTTTTGAAGCTATTGGCAATCCTTTTATTGCTGACAGCTTATTTATCACTGTGGACATTAAAGATTTGTTTTTAGTGATACACCATGATTTGGGGCTTAAATTGTTTCATTAGGCATTAGTTGTTGGTACTGCTTTTAACAATTTTGAAATTAATTTAATTTGCCAATGCATGGAGACTGGGAAGGTCTACAAGAGGGTAGTGAGACCAGCTATGTTATATGGGTTGGCGACAGTGGCATTGATAAAAAGGCAGGAGTCAGAGCTGAACGTGGCAGAGTTAAAGATGTTATGATTTGCACTGGGTGTGATGAGGGTGGACAGGATTAGGAATAAGTATATTAGAGGGTCAGCCCAGGTTGGAAGGTTTGGAGACAAAGCCAGAGAGGCAAGATTACATTGGTTTGGACATATGCTGAGGAGAGATGCAGAGTATATTGGGAAAAAGATGCTAAGGATGAAGCTGCCAGGTAACAGGAAAAGAGGAAGGCCTAAGATAAGGTTTATGGATGTGGTGAGAGAGGATATGCAGGTGGTTGATGTGACAGAGTAAGATGCAGAGTACAGGAAGAAATGGAAACAGATGATCCGCTGTGGTGACCCATAACGGGCGCAGCCAAAAGAAGAAGAAGAAGATTGAGACTGTTCTTGCTAACAACTTTGTGTACTGTGAGGAAGAATATTTTAAACGGAGCAAGGTGGTGGCTGTAGGTGTGCAGCATCATCTCCAGTTTTTGCAAACATGGTTTTATGCCACTAGGAAACTTCCTAGATTTTAAGAGTCAACTTTTTCTTCTAAGATAGTTTCCTACCTTAGTGCCTGAATGATATCTTTATTTTATGGAAAGGGAGTTCAGAGGAATTGGATAATTTTTGGAGTTTAACTACCAGAAAAACAACCATTCTATTGATTATCTGGATATCACCCTATATAAGAATTTGGATCGTAGTAGGTATGAATCTAACATTTACCGTAAGGATACTTTTTCAAACGCTTACCTGCACTTTGATCGTCAACACCTCTGGTGCCTGAAGAAGGATTTGGTTAAGGGTCTGTATCAGACTAAGCAGGTTAATATCGGATGATGACATTTTTTTGAGGAGATGGTCAGGCTTAGTAGTATGTTTATGGATTGAGGTTATCCTCAGAATCTATTTGATGATTCACAGACTTGGGTTGCAGAGGGTAGGAACACCTGCTATGCTCCCCTTTTGCATTCAAAAAGTAGGGTTCGGGATGTTGAGATACCTGGAGCTGTGGCGAACATGTCACAGGCATTTGGGATGGAGTGTAATAGGGATATTTACTCATTAAACTGTTCCATTAGCACTCATTGCTACTCTGTATTTGGTACATTTGGTATATTGCAGCAACTGAGTAATAAACGAAGGTTTGTGTACAAGAATAGTAGTAATCTAAAGGCTATTCTTGAGAGGAGCAGTTGTACGAAAGATATTAACATTAAAAATCTGGGTATGAAGCGATGTGGTGTCTGCAGACAATGTATGTACATACTTGAAGGATCACATTTTTCTGTCCCAGGATACCCCAGGTTATTTCAGTTAGGTAGCGGTATGACTGTGGAACAAAAGGGGTAGTGTACATAGCCTTTTTTACCTCCTGCCTGGCATTTTATGTCAGGAAAATAATTGGCCCTTTAAAAACTAGAGCATACCAGCATGTTTACGCTATTAGGAAAGCCATTTGACCTAATGCATTGTTCAAGCACTCTGCTAGTTTTAATGAGTTTAGGAAGTTTGTTGTTACTATCCTAGAAAAGGTCCCTATTCCTAGTTGGGGGGGGGGGACTGGGAACTTTTGGTTGAGCAAAGAGATATTATTGGCAGGTTTTACTCAACGCAAGTGTTCTACCTGGTTTTAACAAAGTGATTTCGATCAAACCTATTTTAAGATGTAAAGCACAATCTCTATGATGTTTTACTTGTGTTTTTTATACATACTATACTTTTTAGCACAAAGTATTTATGATTATCTGTTATTTGGTCTTCTGTACAAGTTTTTTCAACCTGTATATATGCATTTTCTACCATGTTCTTTATTTTTTGGTAGTCATAATGATTTTTAGCTTTTTATTCTGCATGCATATGTCAAGGTAACTAACCATCCTGTTTTTTTCCGGGACAGTCCCAGTTTGGAAGTGTCTGTCCCAGAATCCCAAACATTGTCTTTGGGATGTAGAAATGTCCCAGTTTAGACCCCAACCCTATGTGTAAAAAAATTGGAACAGGAGTTGTGGAAAGATGATGACTGCCTTAGCGCATCAACTACATTTCTCATGCAGCTCCTCAGTTTCTGGCACATGACCATTGTGGTAGCAGATTGATTAGTCATTGCTCTCTTCCAAGAGCTGCAATGTGGGGATTTTTGATGTGTAAGAAGCTTAGCTGTCACCTTAACATTTGGGAATCTGCATGGCTGTGAAGTTATTCGCCTTGATTGGAGAAGGATTATATTTATATTTGAAAAGCTGACATGTTAGATAAAGAAGTAGTAACTGAGATATTTTTCAGATGTATGTGCAGCAACATTTGTCTCGCTATGTTGCTCTTTTGAGATGCGTTAAGAATGGAGGTCTGTTGCAGTATAGTTGTAGCATCCTTTATAACAATTTTTTTTATCTAGCAATTTTCTGTGTTGATATTTTATTTTAAAGTGTTATTATATGTAAACTTATTTCATTTTAATAAAAAGTAACTTTATGTATTACTAACTATGGCACAGTTATAAAACTAATTGGGAAGTCTAATGGATGCAGTGTGTACAGTCTTCATTAAGGCTTTGTGCTGCAGTAGCATTGTCGCCTCACAGTCAGATGCTGTCCGGTTCGATTCTCAGCTAGAACGTCTTCTGCGTGGAGACATGCATGAATGGGCATACCTTCGTTGAAGGTTGTGCATCAGGGCTGGTAACTCTGCATGTAAAAATCAACTACTAATCATTAGCGGACCGGAGTTCTGCTGTGGCGACCCCTAACCGGGAAAAGCCGAAAGACACAACATACAGTGAATTAGTGGGAGGTAGTAGGATGTAGGAATCAGATTGGTGAAGTGCTTAAAAATCTAATAGGCAGATAAGAGCTGATAAGAAGGCAAGGGCAGTGCTTACAAGTGTGGAGGGGGAACTCTGTAGCTATGCCTGAGTGATTTTCTGTGGTTTCACTTCATTTACATTTGGAATTGATCATTGATATTTCTGTGCAAGTCCAGTTTGTTGACTGAGTTTAAGACTGGAGCAATAATTGTTACTATTTGCAAAATTGGTAGGCACATGAATGCGTGATTTCTCATTACATCCGAGTGATGCCTCCAGGCGCATCTGCAGTTAACTCCTACTGACGCATCTAGACATCAAATATTGCTTGTTCATATTTACATTAATAATTCCAAAACCACGCTATGTACAAAGTTTTAAAATATTTCATCTAAAAGCTTACACAATGAGAAACAACTGCATTAATATTTGACCTCTGTTTCTTGCAGGTAAACAGATATTAACTGCTGTTTTTATTATATTAATTTATAGAGATATAATTTTCACATTTTTCTAAATATCTCAACAACCAAGTAACACAAACAGAACTCCTTAGCTTCATATGAAAGCACTCGACTAGATGAATTAAATGCTGCTGACAGTATGTGTGTAACTTGAGTGAGTGATTGCTGAGATATTTTAAGTTGTTTACAAAATATTACAAATGTAATAGTTACTTTGTTTACTGTGACTTACCTAAAAAATACTACCACTATAAAATATTTTGTGCTAAAGAGTTTGCTATTTATACTTCTTTCATAACCCCTATGGTTCCAGAGGTATGAACATTTGTTTGCAATGTGAGGTTGTAATTTGATTCCATCAGAAGGCATAGGCTCTGCCCATTGGAAGTTACAGCGTAAACTTCCTGAGCTCCATTGGAGTGAATGATATAAATAACACAAAGGCAGTACACTTTGTGTTCAATTCGGAGATATTTTGTATATTAGAAGTTCCCCTAGGGTGAATGGAGGGGAAAATGTCTAAATTTTATATTCAGGCTTAACCATTTTGTGTAGTGAGAGAGCGGTATAACAGATCAACAGAATGTGGATTAACAGTAACTCCATGAGTGGGATGACAGTAGACAAGAAAAATAAGGATAACAGTACACAATGCTGAATTTTATTTTGCATGAGAGGACAGTCTCTGTCCTGCATCCCAACTTACTCACAGTTACCAATGAAGTACCTGTGAGACTGCATAGTCTTCAGGCAAGTCAAAACTGTCTTATCACTACAATTGCGCAATTTCACTGTTCTTTAAAACTTGAGTTTATTAAATTTTTTGACTAATCTTGTCATATGTGCTGGTTCCAATCCTGGCATCCAGCAGAATGCTGAGGATTATAGCTAAGGCTGCTGCAGCAGTGATAATTCAAACATCTACTGTTATGGTAAGTTTACTGACACAACTGTCCTTTCTTCCTTTCCCAATCTGCAAGAAAAAGACATTTTCCAGGGAGTCCTGGTGTCAGGTCAGTTCCCTTTGTGCTTCAGCCACTGATGGGCAATTCTGTTGTGGCTTAATTTGGTTCCTTGGAAAGCTCATCATCATTCTCTCCATTTCCCTCTTGTATATCATGTATAGCCAGTAAGGGCAAGAGAATAGACTTGCTCTGTGCTGCTGTAGGGGTTTCCCTTAGTAGGAAAGAGAGAACCGCTCTTGTCAGTCTCTGGAGAAGACATAGGTGAAGGTCTACCAACAGCTGGGAAAGTGACCCAGAGCCCAGTGATAGTAACCCTGCTTTGGGTTGATTCTTTTCTGAGGTGATTAATGTTATTGGAGTAATCCTTCGATACAAATTCCTTTGGATTTATCTGTTTGTTCTGATGTCTAATTTCCAGCTCACACAACAGATTTTGTATGTCAGAGATCTTGTGATGGGCAGATGAGCTTCTGAAAAGACACCCTGAAAATATCCCTCAGGAAAGAAAATACTGATTGTTACATACTAGAAGACACTGACCATCAGCCTGCCTTATCAGTTTCACAATCTATGTCGAGTGACCTACTGTAAAGTAGAGCGCCCTACTTCTGAAATTGAAACCAGGAAGCATAGAAACATCACCAGCAGACTACTCTCCATAATGAAATATCTGTGGTGTTTCAGGTTGTATTTATGGATCATATTAGTGAGTCACCTCAGGATTCTTCATTTAACTATTCCAGACATCATCCTTAAATTGTAGAATTGCCAGTAAAGGGAATGGCATTTCTTTCCCTGATTCACTTTTTGTCTGCTTGCTCTTTCCCTGACCCATTTAGCATTTATCCACTATTTGTTCTTACTAAGTTTGACACTCCATATTGAACTTTTTTTATTATAAATTCTTGGTAAATCTCCCTTGTCTTTACAGATGTTAAAACATGCTAATACCTTTATACAAGTTTTAAAAAATTATTCTGTACTCCTAGCACATTTGTATGCTACTGCACATTGGGTCTATATTAGAAGATCGAATGTTTAGGTGATCGAACACCCAAACATCGATCTTCTAATATCGAAAGCAAAAAAAAATGCGAACAGCCGATTTAACGCAAGGAAAGATTTCCCTTGGCTGATGGATGGATTTTACCATTTTGTGTACTGTAGAATGATCTCGGAGTTGGCATATTTAGTTGGGGGCGTGTGGTGTGGTGTGGTGGAGCCCCCCCCCCCCCACTTGGATATAAAGTTTTTTTTTTTGTTTTAGTGGTCAACGAACACGTTTCCCTGGGACGTTCGACATTTTTAGGTTTGATATTAGAAGATCAATGTTTAGGGGTTCGATCACCTGAACATTCGATCTTCTAATATAGACCCTGCACATTAGTTGGTTGGGTTTATTAACTGCTTACTGTGATTCGTATTATGGATGTTAACTTTCACTTATCAGTACTTCCATCTGTTTTCCTTTATATACATTACCATTTTAGTATTAGGTTTCCATCCCTTCTAGGAATATAAATTAAGGTCAGAGCTATAACAAAAAGTAGAACTGCAAAATTATACAGATTTTTGACTTCAGCAAGGTGTCTTCAAGCATTTACATCTTCTCCAATATCTTTTGCACTAATACATATCTCAAAATGGGTGAGTGTCTTGCATTACCATGTTCACATCTTCAGTAATACAAAATTGCAACAATTGTACATTTTTTAAGTCTGAAAATATGAGCAGCTACAGTGTAATACTTGATAGGCATTATATGTTTTTTTCTAATACTGTAACTGTTCACCAGCATTTTTCCCATTATTTAACATACTTATCCTTCCTGACAGCTACATGTTCCTCCATTTTAAAATTTTGATAATTGCATGTGGTGCCTTTTTAAAAAATAAGCATACATGCATAAATCAGTTTGTTAGGTGTGGATAATTGTGTACAGTAATAGTACATCATTCTTTCCCTTACCTTTCTTTTGGTATATTTGTTAAGTTATATTTGTAATTCATGCTATGATGCCAGCTGGCCTTCTAGTGATTCACCCCCAGTCTATTTTACATCCTTCTATTCTCTCAGAGGTACCATTATGGTGGGAGTAAGCAACTTCTACTAAGTGAGGTTATTTTGACTTGGTGGATTAGTGTCTCACCTCTTTTGCCCCAGAGGAGGTCACTTAAGAGGTTTCAGTGCCCTGAATTACATGGTGCTTGAGGATGATGATGTCTGTACCTTGCAACTCCCCCAGGGTCTTCTAGCAATTACTACAATAATAGTTGTATGTATCCCCAGACAAAAATGCACTGGTCATTGGCCACAACTTCTTTAACCCACCTGACTTGACTACTTTTTACACCTATTCATGTATTCATAGATGTTTACTAGGCTAATGATGACATGGGCCTTTTTAAGCCTAGCCATGCATCCCAAATCTCTGACAAGTTCTGGTACTCTTGATAAGTGCAAGCAGGGGATTGAGTGGTGAAACATTTCAAGCAGGGGCTTGGGAGGTGAAACATTTGCAAGAAGGAGCCTGGGAGACTAACCATTTTCAGGCTGCCTGTGCCCATTAGAGACTTAGGTGCCAAACCAGGGATGGTATCAGTGATGCAGGAAGATCATAGGAGGTTACTAGGCTAATGGCCCTGGGGCCCTTACAAACCTAGCCAAGAGTGTATCCCCAAAAAGAAAGGGTCTATATTAGAACATCGACCCCTATTCAGTGAAAGCTGAAAACATCGAAGCAACAGAAAACCAATTTTTTTCCCAGGGAAAGAATTTGGTTGTCCATTTCTGTTGCTTCGGTATTTTCAGCACTGTGGTGGAAAGTTACAGTTCAGGTTCAGGTAAGTGTGCAATTGAGTGAGGGTTAGGTTAGTTAGGGTGCGGGTTAGGTATGCGTGCGATTATGTGGACGTGAGGGTTAGGGCGTGGGTTAGGTATGTGTGCGATTGTGTGGACGTGAGGGTTAGGGTAGGTTAGGTGAGTTAGGGTTAGGGCGTGGGTTAGGTATGTGTGCAATTGTGTGGACGTGAGGGTTAGAGCGAGGTAGGTGAGTTAGGGTTAGGGCGTGGATGAGGTGAGTGTGTGATAGGGACGGACCTTAGGGTTAGGATTTGGGTTAAGATAAGTGGATAGTTAGTGGTGTGTATATAGTTTAGTGTAATGTTAGGTGTAAGATTTTAGGTGTATGTGTGCGGATTGCTGTTTGTTTGGTGTGCTTGTGTTGTGTGTATGTGTTTTGGAACAGCAAATTTCTTTCCCTAGGAAAAAATTTGCTGTTCTGTATGTTCGATGTTTTCAGCTTTCGCTGAATAGGGGTCGATATTAGAACATTCGAAGTTTTGAAACTTCGATGTTCTAATATAGACCCAAAAGAAACCTCAGTTAACGCCCGTCACCCCTGTCAGTGAGGGACACAGGTGGAACTCCTGGCACAAATTTGTAGTTTCCCATCCACTCATCAAGGTTGCGCTTGAAGAGGGTCAGAGAGATACTTTGATGTGTATGAGAAGTCTATTCCAGAGACGAGGCAGCCTCTGGGAGACAAACCTGTCTCTCCAGCAGGTTTTGTTAATGTTGCATATTAGATTCAGGCCTTTCGAGTCAGTAATTCGTGAGGAGTTAGGCTTACAGATATGGAGCATCTCTACTAGGGCAGGGTCTGAGATTGCCTTGTAGGCGAGACACAGATCATCTCTGAGCAATCTGTATGATATTGAGTAGAGTGATAGTGAACTGAACCTGTCCGCATAAGACAGGTGTTGGAGGCCATGGATTCTCTTCGTGAGGTATTTCTGTGTTCTTTCCAGTTAGTGCAGACATTTGGAGAGGTACACACCAAATGGGGCATTATACTCTATTATTGGTCTAATGAGGGAGGAGCATAGAGAGGTAATAACCTCCTTTTTTTTCTGGATGCAATCCTTTTAGTTATGAGGTGAACCAAGTAAAAGGCTTTTCTGACCACTGCTGCTACAGGACGGTTGAATTTGAGATTATCAACTTGAGTACCCTGGTCTCTCACCACAGGTTGTGTGTTTGGGGGTTGCCGTTGATGTGGTAATCAGCAGGGCCCGTGTTTTTGCCGAATGGTGTGATATATTTTTTTGCATTTAGCTTGGGGCCATGACTTTGGCACCAGTCATTAGTTGCTGAGAGACCCTCTTGCAGTATGTTAACAGTAAGATAGTCATATCCCTGTTCTATATGGCCAGTGTAATACTATTGTAGCAATGTTCTTATCATGGAGAAGTTGGTAAAATTTCCTAAAGTTTTAATTTTGTTGTGATCTTCTTCTATGCTTCTTTTTCTATGTTTTGTTAAGCTCTGTTTTTCCAAAGGATTTCATTCCTTTATACTCAGCGTCTGTGCCACCTTGATAGTATTAGTAAGCACAGCTTATATTACCAGGTCAGCTTCCTTAAGAGGTATCACCATCTACCTTGACTACATAGTTCAACAGTTATGCTTCATTATCTTACTCTGCTTCAGTGTTAATACTTGAGTTAGAATGCATATCAAGCCATAGAAAAGCTATTTTTCCACAATATTTACATAAGGAACACTTACATGAGGCAGCGCGGCAAAGGCAGAAAAGTAAAAGATAATCTAGCTTGCACAGTTAGCACTGATATTTTCCTTCTTCGCAGTCTACTTCACACAGGCTTAACAGCTTTCTAGTTAGTGTTCTATGCCTTTTTCCATAGTGTGAAATGGTTCTGTGCAGCTGACAGGATTTATACTGTGTATATTAGGTCCTGATGAATATGCAAATGAAAACTCAGCTCATGAATGTGTCTGAATCCCTCAGTCTAATATCACAGCTGGAGGCAGAGTCTCGCATGATGTTATACACCTGCATGAGCACCTGTGGTGTACATTGAGCATGTATTTGTGGATGAATGACATAAAGACGGTTGTTGCTTTTCATGTTGTATGCCTGCAAGCAGTGAAGGCACTATAGAGCAATGTCTGCCAAAATGTTCTTCTGTATGCTACGTACCTTTTCATTATGTTATTCTTATGGCAAGATTGTACCACTCCAAAATTTGAAAAATGAAATTGTTTTACTGCATTGATTTTAAATTCAGAACATTGTGAAATGATGGTTGTCTTATTTTGCCTAATTCCAAGTTTTTCTATTCTATTCATTATGTTACTACTAGGACAAATTTATATTTTAATCCTGTCCTTTTGTGAATTGTGCTAGTTTCAAGTATAGTAATATCTTCATAGACCCCATCCTTAGTACCCCTTTTTACATTCACCTGTTCAGAAACAAACAGGTCTACCTCATTCGCAATTCTAATCCCAAGTCAGTCATTCTGTCAAAACCCAAATATAAGTGGCTACACACACAACAACCTTATGTACTAAAACCTCAACTCTTAGGTGACATCCATCCCAACCCAGGACCCCATTCACAAATTCCCTCCCTTTTACTATCTCTTCCTCACCTGTCATATTCAAAAGGGCTTCTCCTCTTCACTATCAGCCTCAGATGTATCTGTAACAAACTGTCAGAGGAACATGCCTGGATATCTCAGCACCTACCTGGCCTAATCTTAACCACAGAAACATGGCAAAAGCAGGAAATTCACTATAAAAATGTTTCCTCCAGGCTATAACATTCTTAGACTAGAAAGAAAGAAAAAGAAAAAGAAGGTGGGATTGCCATCATATATAAACACTCATCCGCTTCTTTTATCCAACTACCCCCCCCCCCCCAACAATAGGAGTAGCTGAAATCCTAATGGCTACTGTGAAAATAAGCAACCATAATGATCCCAGTTATTCTCATTAGGAGTAATGTATAATTGACAAACATGGGATGGGTAAGGCTAATTTCTAACCAAATGGGATAGGTTAATTTGAGCACAAAAGGGAAATTGGCTAGGCTTAAAATGGCCTGCAAGGGCAGCTAGCTTATTACTTATCTATGATCCTATAACAGCATAACTATTGTAGGAGAATATATCCCCCTGGAAATAACATTTACACAACTGAAGACCTCCTGTCTCAGATTTATTCATCTACCTGTCAAGACACCATCATAATGGGAAATTTTAATATTGACTGGCTACGAGTAAAATATATCTTCCACAAAAACATTCACCTCTGTGGATTTACTCCATTTATAGATACCCCAACAAGATGCAACAAAAAGTGTAATAGACAAAGCATCCCAGAATGGGTTCTCACAAATTTTCCAGAAAAAAAAAATCTACTTCCACTGGCTCCCTACCAGACAATCTAAGTGACCACCTACCCACCTTTATTGTAAGGGATTATTCATCTATCCCAGAAACGCAACATAACTAACTTTGGTAAAGATACCTTTACCAGTACCTTAAAATCAATCAATTAGCAACTACTAAAACAACTTCCACTAGATGAAGCTGTGTCCTTCTTCAATAGCACTTTCCTAGATGTATTCAACAGCCATACCCCAGTTAGAAATAAAATAATTATAATGACAGAGACAAAGGTTGGAGTCACTGGAAACAGAATAAAAATGAATCCACCCTCTAGATTTTCAGACATCCAAAAAAATCAAGTAAAAATAAGATGAACTCAGATAAAATATCTTAACACACCAGTCAACAAAATACAAGTCATACTAACACTAAAATGTTCTAGTCATCAATAAACAAACTCATCCACCAAGGATATACAACCCAACCAACTCCCACAATATGCAACTTCACAGAAAATATAGCTAGCCGGTTCAAAAAATTCTGCTTTCAATCAGTTGCCTCACTCTTAAAAGACACAATGGCTGCCTCTCTATGTATGCAAGAGTCCATTCAACAACCAACTATATCTTCTCTCAATCCTATTCAAATCTCCTTTATCAAAAAACGTACCGTTCTTGCCTCAGTTAACCTTCCTCCTCAATATTATTAAACTAGCAGCAGATGTAATAGTGTACACAGTGAACATTCTAACCTACAGCTCCATCAAAGAGAGCTATGCTTTTCTTCTCTGGAAGAAATCCTACATTTTGTCACTTCACAAAATTGGGAACTCTACAGACTTCACCAACTATCAGCCCATTGCTATCCTCTCTCCTGTAGACAAAATCATAGAAAAATGCAGCCATCACCAACTATTAAAATCTATACTGGAAGATAATCCACTCTGTTCTACCCAACATGGCATCCATCCACATCACAGCACCAAGACTGCACTCCTCAGTTTCTGTACTGACATTAACTGCACCATAATGCCAGGATATGACAGTATTATATCTTAATTTCCCATTAATTGGATGTTAGCTGCAATTTGGCTCCTAAAAACAGCAAAGATTCTCTTTGTCTATGATTTAAAACTGTATACGTCATCAGATGAGGAACTGAAAGCACAGATGCAGGTTGTCAAAACTTTTTCAGATGATATAAGAATGTCCTTTGGTCTTTATAAGCATGCAAAAGCAACCTTTAAAGCAGGAAAACTGCACCACCAGGAAAACATCAGTTTGGGGCAAGAATATGATATAAAAGAACTGGAGCAAAGGGGAGTGTATAACTAGTTGGGAACTGATGAAGGATCAACAATAAAACATGAAGAAATGTGAATAAAACTTAGTAAGGAATATTTTAGAATACTTAAACTAATTCTGAAAACAATGTTGATATCTAGGAACAAAATCCAAGCTATAAACCAATTTGCTCTTCCCGTCCTAACATACAGTTTTGGAGTGATTGACTGGCTCCAAAACATGTTGGACAGATTAGATAAGAAAACAAGGAGGATGCTTCATGCTGACCAAATGATTTATAAAAATCAGTATACCAAGATTATATATTCCCCATTCCGATGTAGGGATGGGCCTCCTTGAAACTGATTACATATATAGATCTGTAACTGTGGGACTCCACACATATTTGCTGACCTCACAAGACCCAAATGTAGTGAAAGTTTTGAAATATGAGGAGACTAAATCTAAGATGACTTCTCTGCTTAATTTAGCAGAAGCATATCAGCATCAAGAAGAAATGGAAATCAAGCCAGAAGCAGATAAAAATCAGGCAGCAACTGAATGTGCCAGAAAAACAAAAGAAAGAATATAAGGTGAAGGGCCAGATGAGAAGGCAAGAAATGTGGAAAAAGCATAAATATAGTTGCAAGTATAGAAAGCTTTTGGAAGAACCTAGTGTTGATCAGGAACAAAAGCAGGAATGGTTAAGGAGAGGCGAATTCAAACCAAGAGATGAAAGGTTAAAATTGGCAGTCCAAGATAGTGGACTATGTACATGCTGGTTTACAAAGTCCATTGAACATGTGGGAGAAACTGACAAATGTAGGTTTTGTAAAACTGAATCGGAAAGAGTCAAACACTTTGCTGCTGGTTGTGATATACTAATGGTAGAAGGGCTGTATACTGAAAGGCATAATAACGTGGCAAGACTGTTGCACTGGGGATTGTGCAAGTATTATGGTACTGAAGTGACTGAAAAAATACTGGAAACATGAGCCATAGAGCATCAAAGAAAATTATGAAGTTTGTATCACATGGGATCATCCATTACCAACAGATAAAAAGACAGATGCTAGAAAACCGGATATAGTGGTCCAAGAAAAGAAGACAAAAGTAGCATTGATCATTGAAATCGCTACACCAAGTGACTACAGTGTCTTGCATACATGGAGACACAAAGTCATAAAATATCAGGATCTGCAGGCAAAAACGAGAGCAATGTGGAAGAAAGATACCCAGACAGTTCCAATAGTAGTAGGAGCAACAGGTCTTATAAAAAAGAATCTACAATCGTATTTAGGTATGTTACCAATCCATATAACCTCGTACGAATTGCAAAAGGAGTCATTACTGGGCACATTGCAGGTGCTGTAAAGAGCACTTTTGGCTGACATCAAAGATTGAAACAATACTAATTTCATGAACTTTAATCATACTTTGACTTAGGAATGGGTTCCATGCTCATCATGGTATCAGAAACCTAAAAGATTTGGAGAAATTAAAAAAAAACAGCAAACTAGTATCAGCACTTGTCCAAAGCCTTTAATATAGTGTCCCATCCTAAACTTCTTGTCAGACTCTTCTCCCTTGGACTAGACAGTCCATCCCCATCATGATTCTCCAGTTACTTATCTGATGGACACCAGACAGTCAAATAGACTACGGATATTTCTTCCTTCCTATATCTGTCAAGGCTTCATCCTGTGACCACTCTTATTTAATATTTTCATTAATGACCTACACAAATTAATGAAAAAATGCCTCTGTCATACATTACACCAGTACTCATCTTTTCAGAAAAAAATTGCAGCAGCTAACACAGGAATCCATCCTCTCTGCAGAGGCTCGGCTGTATAACTTGCAGCTTCTATTGAAACCCCCAAAAATAAACTTCTACTTTTTATTCCTAAAACATTCCTAGAAAACAAATCCAACTACCACACAATTTCTTCCATTAACACAACAACTGAAACTGTTTCATACTCTAAGCTCTTAGGAGTACTAAGTGATGAAAATATGAAATTTGATCTCAGTACGAGAGAGACAGTAAAAAAATGCATCAAACAATTGGTCTCCTCTACAGAAGTACCCCATTTTTAACTGAAAAGCAAAAGGACAAATAACCACAACATACCTACTTTCAAACCTTCTGCATGGAGCCTCCATACCACCATCCAACTGAACCTGCTATAACAGTGGTATAACAAAATAGCAAAATTCACAAGGAACCTGCCATACAGGTCACACCAGTGCTTAAGCATAAAAAAGTTCTCTGGTTAGAGCTCCCTCACTGCTTGTCTTACTCTCAGCTGAATATGACATACTCTAATCCACAACCCTGAAAAATGTCCAAACTTGGCCAATATTCTTATTCAGTATATTCCAAATACAACCTTATGATCAAGTGATAGGTGATTACAAGACTAATGCCACTAGAACCTTAATAAGCCTAGCCAATAATACCCAGGATATGACAATATTATATCTTAATTCGCCAGATGTATCTCATTTCCCCAGATATGGGATGTTGCAGTATCTGGGTAGTGAGTCTTTAGGTGTTGGAGCCCAGAGTCATTTTACAGACTGCCTCTGTCCATAAGGGACATGGGCAGTACCCCAGTAGTGAATTTATGGTTCCCCATTCATTTATCCAAATTCTTTTTGAAGAGAATGAGGGACAGACTTTGTGTTACTAAGATTGAAAGTTTATTCCTTAGACAGGGTAGCCTTTGGGGTATGAATCTGTCTCTCCTGCAAGTTCTGTTAGTCCAAAATAAAGATTCAGGGCCATGGAAAGCATAATCCTTGTATAAATTTTCTTGTGAATATGTAACATTTTCATTAGGACTGGATCAGAGAATGCCTTGCAGGTCAGGCACAAGTCCCCTCTCAATAAGTGATAGGAGAAGGAGTAAACAGATAGGGCCTTTACTTAGTCTGCATAAGCCATGTGTCGTATGCTTTGTATTTTTTAGTGAAAAACCTCTGGGGCCACTCCACCTGGTGTAAGTGCCTGGTTAGGTACATGCAGAAGGGAGCATTGTACTCTATTATGGGCTTGATGAGGACCGAGTACATTGGCACTATGACTTCCTTTTACCTTGATGCTAAGTCTTTACTTATAAGTTGAGCCACACAGAATGATTTCCTCACTAGTGTAGCTACCTGGTGGTCAAAGTTTAGGTTGCTATCCATCTGTGTTCCTAGTCACTTACCACTTTTAGGAGTGTGCTATCGATATTATAATATGCAGGCATGTATGATTTACCAATGGGTATGATTACACATTTTTAGCATTTAGTATCAGACCATGGTTTTGGCACCAGTCATTTGTTATTTTTAGGCCTGTTTATAGGATGTCAACATCATCTGGGTATGCAGTGATTGCTCCCAGCTTACAGTTGTCAGCAAACGTGGTGAGCCAGAGGTCCCTAACATTGACCTTCACTTTAGAGAAGTATATATCAAACAGGAGGTGTCCCAACACTGAACCCTGTGGGACACTGCAGGTAACAGGTTTCTTATCGGAAGTGGATTGGACAACGTGCCCTGTCAGTGAGCCAGTTGGCTATCCACCTGATGATGTAGGGGTTTATGTCTAGGTCAGTAAGTTGATCTATGATTTCCTAGTGGAGGATTGTGTTGAAAGCTTTGGCTAGGTCTAGATATGTTGTGTGCACCGTTTTACTCTGATCCATGGCCCTGGTGACTTTCTTGAAGAAGTCCAGCAGATTGAGCAGGCAAGACCTCCCTTTATCAAAGCCAAATTGGGTCAGGTCTAGGTTTTGGAGAGTTCCTATGTTGTTATTGATCAAGTCCATGATAATTCTCTCCATAGCCTTGCAAATTAGACTAGTCAAGCTTATGGGTCTGTAGTTCGTTGGATCAGTTGATGGGCCCCCTTTATGCAGTGGGACAAGTGTTGCAGTCCTCTATTCCTCTGGAACAAAGCCCACCCAGAGGCTGTGGTTAAAGAAGGTTTCTAGTGGCCCTGACAGACTTTGTTTTAAGCTATTTAAGAAGCATCCTGGAATGTTGTTTGGACCCATGTGTTTTTGGCTTTAGCAAACTCCGCACTTGTTCCCTTATAATGACCAGTAGAAGGATGGTTGTGGGTATTTCTTTAGGTGTGGTAGGAGGTGATGGAGGTAGAAGTTTGAACTGAACTTGTCGGCCAGCAGGCTGGGTGTAAGTGTTGCCATTCATGATTAACTCTGCACATTGCTGAGTGTTTTCTTTGAGGTTACAACATAATTAAAAAAAGCCTTATGGTTATCTTTCACCTGGAAGGCTATCTTTACTTTGGTAGATTTGACCAGCTCTTTAATTTGTTTGTTTAGACTGGTGAGTGTCTTTTTTGCACTGATTTGTCTGTTCCATCTTGGGTTTGGAGATGATTTTTTCCTTTTGTTGAATAGCCTATTTATGCCAGGAGTCCACCAGGGTGGTTTATTTTTGCTAGTAATCGTAGGTTTAACTCGAACAGGTACTGCCTCCTCTATGCAGCTGTGAATGCAGTTGTACAGTACTTTTGTGTATGGTTCAGAGTAGGCCTCGGTGTCATCTGGGTTCAGAGGAGCTTTCTAAGTTTAACAAACTGTCATTTAGTGTGAGGTAACTGGCCTTAGCAAAGTTCTTAACAGGTATGGAGTTTGATGGGGTTCTAAGTTAGTTTTAATGCTAAAGGAAATCATTTTGTGGTCAGATCTTATCAGGGAGGAGATAATACATGGGAGGGAGTAGCATCACCCCATGTTCGTGAGTACCAGGTATAGAATATTTTTACCTCTAGTTGGGGAGCTAATTAGTTGCTCTAGGGTGTTCACATTGACGAAATCCAAAAACTCTGACCAAGTGAGTTATGGGTTGTATAAGTCTCCCAGTTTATGGTGGGGTAGTTGAAGTCAGCCATAAGTATGGTGTTAGGCTGAATGTTAAGAGATTCCAGTAGGTTATGTAGGAGCTGTGGTTTCCAGTCTCATACTAGAGGATCTGTAGCTAGCAAGGATATGCTAGTGGGTCACACCTAGTTAGGCATGGAACAGCTGAAGCAAGTCATGTTGCTGGACCAGTGAAAACTGAGACACCTCCTCCCTTTGTTTTATCTTGAGATGAGGAGGGTCAAAATGTATGAAAGGCACTGTAGCCTTTGATAGCCGGGGTGCTTTCTATAGTTCTGAACCATGTTTCTGTGGCTGCACATATGTCTGCATTCTCAAGGGTGAGAAGTGCCCCAGGGAGTGTGTTTTTATTTAAACTCTTAGCACTGAGTAGCAGCACCACCTTTACATAGTCATGAGTAATTTTGTTATGTTGGAGGGTTTAACAACTTGGCACGGGCTAAAAAAGGCACTATGGGGGATATTAAAGTTTTTGCCAGTATCCAGAAGCCAAGTGGTGACAAGTGGAAACCACCTCTGTCAAAGCATCATGGTTTGTCAGTCATGTTTCCCCACGTGAACAGATACTGGATCCCATTATTTTGACACTAGAAACTAAGCCAATTGTTGAAGTTGGTATTTTTTTGCTGGTACTGGGACATTATCATTGGTGAAGGTAGGATGCTACTCAAGGCTAGATTCATAACCACCTGGTACACATATTCATATTTCTTTTCATATAGTGAAGTATGTCATAGGTCGCTTACACCCATATGGACTATGACCATGTTATACTGGTACTTGTGGTTGAAAGACCTAAGTGCATGTGTGATCTGGTGCATCCTGCCTCCAGACAGCTCACTGTGATCATCTCCTTTTTTTAGCCTGGTAAGGGGGATACCAGTATGTAACAAGAGACCAGGTTGAGTCCAGACCAAGAAAAAAACAGTAAATCCAAAGGCTAGTGAAAAGTGAAACAGTCTAGAATAGTTCACATAAAGTTTATTGGATAAAAAATAATAAAATTAACATCAAGCACTTTCGCCTGGATTAATACCAGGCTTTTTCAAGATAAAACATTTTCAGAAAATCAGAGTTTAAATACTGTCTGACCAAAGTCATGTGACTTAGCATGATAACAAATTACAATGTGCAAATGAATTGTTAAAGCACCCATTAAAATCTCATTAAAATAAAACAATGAAATAAAATAGGTGATCAAAAAAACTTACAAAAAAGCTACAAAAAAAACATGTATACTTACAATACAACCTGTACTAGGAATAATTTAATAATTCTAAGCAATTATCCTCAGACTTCATGAAATTCTAAAAATATCCTTTAAAATCTTTAAATATTCCTCAAAAGCTTTCTTAAAAAGCTTCATATATATCTTAATAACTGCTTTATAAATAATGTTGCGGGAATTCTTTTGTGTAGTCATATAAAAAAGAAAAAAGAATATTAAAAAGAAAAAAGAATATTAAAAATAGTTAAAAGATTGTTAAATTAACCTTGCAAAATGGATAAAATAATCCACGTAACTGCACGCTGTAAAAGTGTAAAATCGTAACTTGGCCCTCCTTAATTTTAAAACACTTGTGATACTAATACTATCATTCAGACCAGGGGGCTTAGTTGCATTCAATTTAAGCTGCCACAACAATTCCTTATACTCCAGTCGGGCCTCCCAGTCACCCCCTCTACTGTCCTGCAGGACCTGCTCTAAGATTGTAAACTTAAGCTGCATATTAGGGCATACACCAAGATGTTTAAAAAAAGCATTGTTGTCCTTCTTCTTAGACACATCATAAAGATGTTCGTATATCCTCCTTCTAAGGGTTCTCTCAGTTTTGCCCACATAAAAACTGGAGCATTGAGTGCAAAAACCTAAATAAACAACACCTTTTGTACCGCAATTGTGATAATGCTCAGCCCTGAATTTAAACCTCCTAGAGGGAATAAATAATGAGCTGTCATTAAGTACATAAGGACATTGCTTACATGAACCACACTTATATGTTCCAAGTTTAGGATAAACCCTCGTGCTGTCGACTTCAAGTCTTCTCTCAAAAAGGCCCTTAAGGTTCATGTCCCTTCTCCTGACAAAATGGGGGCATTCATTGATAATCTACTTAAAATCATCATGTTGTGCCAAAATGGGACAAAATCTTAAAATTGACTGTTCCACCTTTAAAGAGTCCCCAGAAAAAGTGTACACAAAGCTGTTGTGATGATCAAATCATTCTGGTGGTTTTGAGTGTAGGTCATGTGTTGTGCCTTTACCTAACAAAGGTGAATAAATACCCTCCCTACCAGCAATAACCTCCTGAGCTAAATCATTAACTAAATGAACTGGGTATCCCCTTTCTTCAAAAAGTTGCTTCAAAAAATTAACCTCATCCAAAAAATACTCCATTGTGCTACACATTCTCGAAGCACGTATAAACTGGCCCTTTACTATGCCTTTCTTCTGATGAAAAGGGTGACCGCTATTAAAATGTAAATAGGAATTGGAAAAAGAATTCTTCCTGTATACTTTTGACTGGAAGGTGTCGTTACTAACATCTTTAAAGAGGGCAACATCAAGATAATTAAGATAATCATTGCTAATATTGTGTAAATGCTAAAAAGGAGGTAGTGGAATTAATATATTCCATAAAGTCCAAAAAATTGTCTAAGGTACCATCCCATAAAAGGCAAATATCATCAAGGTATCGCTTGTAATAGACAATGTGCCGAGTTCTGTGCGTAGAAAAAACGAATTTGCTTTCCCAATGGTGTAAGACAATATTGGCGTAGCTGGATGCAAAAGACGTGCCCATAGCAACACCCTTCTTCTGCTTATAAAGTTCGCCCTTAAAATAAATGAAATTGTTTTCTAAAACAATTTCCATAAATTCTACCAGTAATCCAATGATGTTACAATCAAAACCAGATTCAGTGACTAATATGTCGTTGAACCATTCCAACCCTGCAACATGCGGGATACTTGGAAATAACTTAACAATATCAATAGTGACCATTAGTAAATCCGGTTTACATAAATTTTGCTGGATGCCAGTAAGAAAATCCCACGAATCTTTGCAAACATGAGGTAAAGCAAATGCAAATTTGTTGATAATGAAGTCAATGAATTTGCCTAGGGGCTCTGTTATACCTCCAGCCCCTGAAAGAATTGGTCTAAAATTTAAAGGAACCAAGCCCTTATGCATTTTAGGAATTCCAAAAATTGCAGGTGTTCTCGGATTTCTGACGTGTAAATAATTGTATATTTTTTCATTTATCACTTCCTGCAATAAATGGTCCATAAGTAAGTAACTAATCTTAGAATGTGCTAGGTTTAACTCGTTCCTAGATAACAATTCATATCGTTCAGAGTCCTGCAACATATTATAAATATGGGTGTCATATGCCATGTTGTACATTAAAACAACGCCCCCAGCTTTTGGCTTGCTCAAAAGAACAGTTTGAGTGGCCAATCGGATTTTTATTATCCCCCGGGCAGCCCGGGGGGGGGGGGATGTCACACACCAACCACAGGGGTGGAACAGAACACGCAGACAAAGAATTTAAGTTATGAAATTGATGGTATTTCTGCTAATGAACTTTTTGAAACTGTTCACGACAACTGTGTGTTAGTAAAAAAGGACAATTTTGTCATTTATAACTACACTGACATTAGAGTCACTAACGATTTTTTTGAGCTTTTTACCAAGGGGTTTCATTTTGTACCTATGCGTAGTACTAATTTAAGCAATGTTTTAGTTGATTTGAAATTATTTGTACAGCGTTTGAACCTCGCTTTGTACTTCAAAGGTCAAACTCAAATCACAAATGGGCTTTCTAGATCTAGCACATTTAACCTGCCTTTAAATCCATTGTTGAAAGTTTTTGAAGATTTGGTGGAGACAGACTTAAGGGATTTTTGTTCTAATAGGACACACATTCCATCTACTAATTTTAATCAGGAGCTTAGTCAGTTAATCAAGAGGCTTAGGGATGAAGATGTCCGGGTAATGAAGCCGGACAAAGGTAGGGGCGTTGTTTTAATGTACAACATGGCATATGACACCCATATTTATAATATGTTGCAGGACTCTGAACGATATGAATTGTTATCTAGGAACGAGTTAAACCTAGCACATTCTAAGATTAGTTACTTACTTATGGACCATTTATTGCAGGGAATGATAAATGAAAAATTATACAATTATTTACACGTCAGAAATCCGAGAACACCTGCAATTTGTGGAATTCCTAAAATGCATAAGGGCTTGGTTCCTTTAAATTTTAGACCAATTCTTTCAGGGGCTGGTGGTATAACAGAGCCCCTAGGCCAATTCATTGACTTCATTATCAACAAATTTGCATTTGCTTTACCTCATGTTTGCAAAGATTCGTGGGATTTTCTTACTGGCATCCAGCAAAATTTATGTAAACCGGATTTACTAATGGTCACTATTGATATTGTTAAGTTATTTCCAAGTATCCCGCATGTTGCAGGGTTGGAATGGTTCAACGACATATTAGTCACTGAATCTGGTTTTGATTGTAACATCATTGGATTACTGGTAGAATTCATGGAAATTGTTTTAGAAAACAATTTCATTTATTTTAAGGGCGAACTTTATAAGCAGAAGAAGAGTGTTGCTATGGGCACGTCTTGTACATCCAGCTACGCCAATATTGTCTTACACCATTGGGAAAGCAAATTTGTTTTTTCTATGCACTGGACTCAGCACATTGTCCATTACAAGTGATACCTTGATGATATTTGCCTTTTATGGGATGGTACCTTAGACAAATTTTTGGACTTTATGGAATATATTAATTCCACTACCTCCTTTTCAGCATTTACTCACAATGTTAGCAATGATTATCTTAATTATCTTGATGTTGCCCTCTTTAAAGATGTTAGTAACGACACCTTCCAGTCAAAAGTACACAGGAAGAATTCTTTTTCCAATTCCTATTTACATTTTAATAGCGATCACCCTTTTCATCAGAAGAAAGGCATAGTAAAGGGTCAGTTTATACGTGCTTCGAGGATGTGTAGCACAATGGAGTATTTTTTGGATGAGGTTAATTTTTTGAAGCAACTTTTTGAAGAAAGGGGATACCCAGTTCATTTGGTTAATGATTTAGCTCAGGAGGTTTATTGCTGGTAGGGAGGGTATTTCTTCACGTTTGTTAGGTAAAGGCACAACACATGAGCTACACTCAAAACCACCAGAATGATTTGATCATCACAACAGCTGTGTGTACACTTTTTCTGGGGACTCTTTAAAGGTGGAACAGTCAATTTTAAGATTTTGGCCCATTTTGACACAACATGATGATTTTAAGCAGATTATCAATGAACACCCCCATTTTGTCAGAAGAAGGGACATGAACCTTAAGGGCCTTTTTGAGAGAAGACCTGAAGTCGACAGCACGAGGGTTTATCCTAAACTTGGAACATATAAGTGTGGTTCATGTAAGCAATGTCCTTATGCACTTAATGACAGATCATTATTTATTCCCTCTAGGAGGTTTAAATTCAGGGCTGAGCATTATCACAATTGTGGTACAAAAGGTGTTGTTTATTTAGGTTTTTGCACTCAATGCTCCAGTTTTTATGTGGGCAAAACTGAGAGAACCCTTAGAAGGATATACGAACATCTTTATGATGTGTCTAAGAAGGACAACAATGCTTTTTTTAAACATCTTGGTGTATGCCCTAACATGCAGCTTAAGTTTACAATCTTAGAGCAGGTCCTGCAGGACAGTAGAGGGGGTGACTGGGAGGCCCGACTGGAGTATAAGGAATTGTTGTGGCAGCTTAAATTGAATGCAACTAAGCCCCCTGGTCTGACTGATAGTATTAGTATCAAGAGTGTTTTAAAATTAAAGAGGGCCAAGTTATGATTTTACACTTTTACAGCGTGCAGTTAGGTGGATTATTTTATCCATTTTGCAAGGTTAATTTAACAATCTTTTAACTATTTTTAATATTCTTTTTTCTTTTTAATATTCTTTTTTCTTTTTTATATGACTACACAAAAGAATTCCCACAACATTATTTATAAAGCAGTTATTAAGATATATATGAAGCTTTTTAAGAAAGCTTTTGAGGAATATTTAAAGATTTTAAAGGATATTTTTAGGATTTCATGAAGTCTGAGGATAATTGCTTAGAATTATTCAATTATTCCTAGTACAGGTTATATTGTAAGTATACACATGTTTTTTTTTTTTTGCAGCTTTTTTGTAAGTTTTTTTGATCACCTGTTTTATTTCATTGTTTTATTTTAATGAGATTTTAATGGGTGCTTTAACAATTCATTTGCACATTGTAATTTGTTATCATGCTAAGTCACATGACTTTGATAAGACAGTATTTAAACTCTGATTTTCTTAAAATGTTTTATCTTGAGAAAGCCTGGTATTAATCCAGGCAAAAGCGCTTGATGTTAATTTTATTATTTTTTATCCAATAAATTTTATGTGAACTATTCTAGACTGTTTCGCTTTTCACTAGCCTTTGGATACCAGTATGTCTTAGAATGAAATAACTTGAATGTTTGGCTGTGTGGCGTATTGCTTTATGGGCTTGAAAGTGGAGCTACTATGATTTTCTGAGTTGTGTGTTTTGTGAAGTGTTATCTTTTTTGAGTGTATGCAAGGCTACTGAGAGATGCTTTTAGGAGGTCTTGTAAGTTTGGGTAGACTACAAGTGAGTACCTCTGCATACATGGGTCTATGTGTTTGTTCCTTAGTGTTGGTACTGAGTGTTTTGGGTGTAATGCTAACAACCTAGTTTGCATTTTTGTGTGTGTGTATGTGAGACCTTTGCCTCCAGTAACATTGTCTAGCTAAATCTCTCACATACTGCATTTGTTGTAAAATTAAATGGTTGTCATTATACCAGATCCTTAGTAGATGGGAAGGAGTAGGGGACAGTCACTTAAAGGTCTAAGTGATAGACTTACTAAGTGTGACCACATCAACTAACTCAGCAGGAGACTGTTTATTCCCATGTCATGTCTTAAAAATGTGAATGTCATTCCCTTCCCTGTAAGACTCTTCACACAAGTCATAGAGCTGCATCTTGTGGATAATTGGACTTCCTCTTGCTCCACCCCTGGCTAAAATACTATGTATTTTCACTTAATCCTATATTAACTCCTCTACCTTTTCTTTTAACCCCAGCTGATACTCTGTGTTTTCTCTCTCATTGGCTATTTTATATCCATGCTCCTACCTGTCTTATTCTGCTTCTGTTCTGTAATATATCTCAATTCATTAAGTAAGGTGCACTCATATTGTTATTGCTAAATGTTTTTGGTTAATGTATGGTGCTCCTATGTATTTAGAAATTGCTGAATTTTCTGCTGAACAACTGCATAAAAATTGTACTGTTAAATTGTATTTATTGTTTTGTGTAAATTCACTTGGAGCTTTTCCTTCTGGGCCTCTGATGAAAAGGGGCTCTGCCCAGGTGGATCATCCCAGTAAACAAATATAAATAAATATTTTTTTCGGTATAGAATTTTAAATTTAGACCATTTTGAACATATTGTGCTATTACTCTATCCTGTAAACATTCCTTTTATTGAGTTTTTCTTCCCAACCTCCACTGAAAAGGGTTTTTTACCTTGTCAGACCTTCCTAGTAAACAACTGCAAAATAAATAAAGAAATGCTAAGCCAACACATGTTTTCAGTTATATGTGACACTACAGTGCCATATTTCAATAACTGTAATATTGTCCAGGCCATCTCACACCCTACCACAGATTGTACTGCTGAGTTGCCCTATCTTGCACGGCAACTGTCAAAACCCCCGCTGCATGCACTGTATGGGTTTTTTCTTTTTAGCCAATTTGCTATCCATCTTACTACATAGATATGTATTTGTAGTCTGCGAAGGTGGCATCCTTACCTGATTGATAGGTACTTATTAGGCAATTGACCTGCAATTATCTTAATCCCAGCCTTGCATTCCCATGGTAATTATTAACTCATATTTTGCAGTATGAATTTCCGAAGGTAAGTAACACAAGTGTATGTTGGGTACTTGCATGTTTCCCTTATCCATGAGAGGCATTGTTTTTAAATTAGAGTGAATTTGTGGTTACCCATGTATTTGTCCAAGTTGCATTTGAATAGAGTAAGAGAAGCACTCTGCTTTATGTGGAGGGGAAGCTGCTTCCATGGAAGTGGTATTTGCTAATGGCCTGTATGTGGCTTAGACATTATGGCACTTTACATAGTCAGGTAATCTGTTATGTCCCCAGCTCAGTTTATGCCTTTGCACATATGTCAGGGTTATTTTAGATGATACACAATAAAAGCCAGTGTGACATATGATAACTGAATGATATGATTGTAGTAGTTATTAGGTATAATAGATAGATTACACCCGAGTCATAGGCATTTCACATAGTATGCCTATAAATATTTCATCTGATCAGTATACTTGGGTAATACATATCATACCACTAGGTTCACATAAGCTGTACTTCTCATCCAGGCTTTGCAAAGTTATTTATGGTGTTCTTGCATCATTTTAAAAGTATGCGCAAATCATGCTGCATTTCATACAGTGCCTCGCTATTTTTCCCCTCTCTGTTTGCTGCTGCTCTTTCTTTTTCATTTATTTTGCTGTTTCATTATTTCTCTCTCTTTGTTTTGCATTTTTATACAACAGCTGCAATGACAGTGTCAGTGATTAAGTCATGTACCACTAGCCCCACACAAGCACTCTACCCACAGCACCTGGGCCAGTGTTAGCTAGAGACGCTTCCTGGATACCTTCTCAGGGGAGGCTGATAGGCCCCTCTCCCTTGCCACTGGTGTGTCTTCTCCATTTGAGAGTACTGTTGTTCCCAAGTCATCTGTACACAGCTAACAGAAATGGTGGGAGAGTCAGTGGACCAGCATTTTGAAGTCTTCATTGGCCACCTAGAAAGACTTCTCTTGTATCTCACAGAGTCTCATTCCTACCACCACTGCAAGCACCCAGTGGTGAGAGAGCATGGAATGATGCCTGATATCCCACAATACTCACTGGTTGTTATAGGGGCTATATCCATCCTATTCCCCAGTTGGGTACCCTACTTCTTTTTATGTCTTTGCCCTCTCCTGCTTGTTTTTAAGTCCTAGCCATCACCATTTTCTTCCTTTTGTTTGTCTGTACTCTATAACTCCATTGTAATCCCCTTCCAGTCTGTCATCACCTCCACTATCACTCTTGTCTGTGTTATGTATTTGTAAGTTTGCCCCTGCTACCTACACTCACATCTCTTAACATGCCTTCTATTTCTCATACATCCTTCCCCAACTTTCTTTCTTTCATTGAAAAGAGAAAATGGACATCTGTCCAACAAAAATATTACCCCCCCCCCCCAGTTCATTCCCGGCTTTCCTTATGTGCTTGTCCATTTGTTTTGTTTTCCTTTCTTCTTACTGTCCATTGCTACCATTTCTAACCTTCATCTGGTCAAAAATAGATTTAGAATGTGCTGTGAGGCTTCTAATGATAATAGCTGCATTTATGTTCTTGCCAGTTTTGTGCGCATGTGAAGGTGCTGAGGTGTTTACATGCTCTGTGCTTCACATTTGTGTTCATTGTATTACGTAGCTCCTCCTCTGGTCATCTCTCCCACTCTGCAGGTCTTGCTCCGGTCATGGGCAAGATTGCTAATTATCTGCTGTTTGAAATCTGAATTGTCATATTGTTAATCAGTAATGAGCTCTGATCTGGATTGCACCCAAAAGGTAAACAATAGTGTGCATATTTCTGAATCCTAGTGCATATCTCATTAAGAGTATTGGTTATCAAGGAACTTTTATGAAAATATCAATGATGTATTCAAATGGCAGTTGATGAATTAAATATGTGATAGGTTATGTTATTTGTATGAATAAAAATATACTGAAAGTCTTTATTGAAGAAATATTTATATTTGTGATTGAGCAAACATTTGTATTAAAGATATTTAGGAAATATATTCTGTTAAGACTTTTAAACTACGTATGGAATGTTTATCTAAAGTTACTGATATATTTAAATAGCACCATGGGGAAATGTTAATTATGTAGCAAGCTGTGTTAGTTTAATAAAGGGGAAATATATCATAAACATCATAGCTGAAGAAATTGCATTCATTTTGAGAAGGTGTAATTAGAGATGTTGTTAACAGGTCACCTGGATGGTTCCATGTGGAAGTGACAAGTTAGAGAAAAGTATTATAACACAAACTTGATAAACTATATAGAATGACAAACTATTAGAAAATGTTTCTGTAATATAAAGATTGGTTTTGTTTAATTGTATAAACTGTAGTGGGTTGTGCAAATGTTAATGATATCTCTTATACAAGCATTTTAAGTAGAATAACTGCTTCCATTGTCTCAAACACATAACAACAAAGATGAATATAGCTGTAAAATGACAAATAGTCTAAGGAAAGTTTGCTATTGGCCATTAATTAGTTTTTTTTTTTCGGGGTTTACTGGATGTAGGAAGTCAAGTGAAAATATGGGGTCCTGACTAGATATCTTCCCTATTTTTATGATTCTCATTATGGGTACACAGTTGGATTTTGTTTGGACTTTTTGTGTATGGAAAATTAACGCATGGAAAAACTGACAAATGTATTATGTGGTAGCAGAGGTATTCTGTCAAGAAATTTTGTAAGTCATGACAGTTGTGCTTTATTGATTGAATATTAATAAAACACCTCTGATTACAGATGTGAAAACAGATTTATAGACTTTTTCATCCAGTGATTAGCTGAACATAAATCACAATTATGGAAAAAAAAGTTAGCATGTTACTCTTCAACCTTGATTTTCCTGCATCCTTTCAACAGACCCTAACTGACCATGGCTATGCTGTAATAACTGCATTAAGCAGGTAGTGGTTTCCAGAAGCCATAGGGTCCTAGATGCTCTAAGGTGCATGAGAGTGCTTTTTACCAATTATTTGATCCAATTACAGCCTGAACAAGAATCGCGAAATAAGTTGTATCCAAGGTGGCTTAATGCTGAATGATGACTGATGGGAATAAGATGAAATTGAAAGCAGAAATGGTAGGTCATATATTTCAAGATGTTGCTGTCATGCACATATGTATCGTATATGTGTATATATATATATATATATATATATATATATATATATGTATCGTATATGTGTGTATATATATATATATATATATATATATATCGTATATGTGTGTATGTATATATATATATATATGTCGTATATGTGTGTATATACATATATATATATATATATATATATATATATATATATATATATATATAGTATATGTGTGTGTATATATATATATATATATATGATGCATATGTGCATGACAGCAACATCTTGAAATATATGACCTGCCATTTCTGCTTTCACTTTCACCTTATTCCAATCCATCAGCTATACTCATACCATGTAGCTAAGACAAGGAATTCTTTACCTGTATTCATCAGGTCAGTACCCTTCCGCCAGTCCTTTATAATTATTCTGAAAGACTTCCTATTCAAAATCTGTCTCTGTTCTTGCTCAAAGCCATGATAAGCTATACCCCTAAATATGAACAAATACCTGTTCATGCACTCTTTGCTCTCCCATCTTCACTCACTTTCTTACGTCAGTCAATTTCTTTCGCTTGTCTCTCTTTCTAAATATGCCATAACCATTTTTCCTTTCACTTCATATTGCAATTCCTGTTTATGTTAACATTAATTTCTCTATAAACTGCCTACAATTTCACTAAATATTGAATTATTGTCATATAATTTGTAGCTATTCTTAACCAATTTTTACTTTATTTAAACTGCAGATGTTTTTGTATTATTTTTGAAGATTGTTAAAATTATTGTCCTTAAAATGTTTTTATAATACTTTGGAAATTTTTCCTCCCGGGCCTCCACTGAAAATGGGCACTTACCCAGTTGGATTTCCTGGTAATCAAATGTCAGTAAGTAAATAAAATAGGTGTCTAATCTTGTAACATACTTTTAACCCAGCAAGGATTTTATTAGTTAAAATCTGAATGTGTGGAAGAGGAAAGGGTAGGGTCCAGTATTAGGCTTGCCTACCTCTGTTCAGTGACATTAGGTATTATGATTCCATTGTGGACTGTTAGAAGAATAGAAAGGATAGTGGGTAATTTCATGGCCAAGGCAAAAAACATGACATTTATTTTCTTAGGGTTAATTAGTTTGCTGGAAGTGGACTAGACTGAACTCGTCCTATAATTTGGTTAGCAGGTCAGAGTGATTGGTACTGGATTGCATGAACAGCATAACATCTACATGCATTCTACTTCTACTTTCAGCTTTTCCTGGTTAGGGGTCACCACAGCGGATCACCTGTCCACTCATGATTGGCAGTGGAGTTTTGCAGTGTTCTACAGTGTAGAGTTGCCAGCCCGGCGCCCAACCTTCCATAGAAGGCACACACACACTCACACCTAGGGCCAATTTAGAGTGTCCAATCCAACTACAGCATGTCTTTGGGATATGGGAGGAAACCGGAGAACCTAAAGGAACCCCACACGACCACAGGAAGGACATGCAGACTCCACACAGAAGGCACCCCAGCTGAGGATCGAACTGGATAACCTCTTGCTGTGAGGCGGCAAAGCTAACTGCTGCACCATCGTGGCCGCCCATAATATCTACATGCATTATTAATTTAAAATTTGGGGAGAATCATTAAGAAAGCGAGAGAGAGAGAGAGAAAAAAGAAAAGATGACCGAGCACAGACCCTCTGGGGTACAGTGATACACCTGTATTAAGTTTACTGTCAGCAAAAGATGAGATTTTATTTAGTCAACAATGCAGACTGCTACCACATAAAATTTGGCTGAATTTAGTCAGCAACACTTAGAGTGTCCACACAGTTAGCAGTAACTAGGGATTGCTAACACAATTCATTACATTTTACTGAATTTTACAGATGGTACAAACACAGCCAAACAGCAATAAATCAAAAGAAATATTCTAATTAGGCTTTTATAATCCAATTATCTCAGTGAACCAGCCAGTTGCATCCCAAACAACAACAACCACTATAAATCAATGTAAATATAAGTAACATAGAAAGTACAATTAACAAACTGAGTATGCAAGCAGGTCTCCAAGATGTGTATAAGAAACATTCTGTTTATGCCACAACTTTCCTAGCATCTAGGATGAAGGTTTATGCAGTTCATTGGTAATGTTCATAGCTGATTAGTAGCTAATTACCCACCGTGGCCTTTTTAAGCCTAGCATGGTTTTCTAATGTGTCTGACACATTTTGCTGGGTATATGTAAGCTTGGGCATAGTGGGCAGGCATTTTCTGGATGTATCTGTCTACTGGAGATATAAGTGCCAGACAAGGGGTAGTGTTGTTTCTTTTTAGAATGATTTTAAAAAGGAAACATACATTGAAAGTAAACAGTTTCAGAGTACATATATTCAACTTAACTTTGCTTTTACAGCCATTTTTTATTCACTGTCACATTATATGTGAATAATATTAATGTGTAGATTTAGCTGCATATTTATTGTTTACATATTTTTTTGTGCTGTGAAGTATTTAAGTGACTTTGTAATCATGTACATATAGGCCTCTTGTGTTTGCCTAATGCTGCACATAAGAGTATTGATAATTTGATCTTTTTATTTTTTTTCACGTGGGATATACTGTTAACCATCATCCAGCTAAATAAAAGTGAAACTTAATAGTCTTCTACTGCTTTTAGCAGTTACTGTGATGTAGCATTGTCAGATGATATTAGGTGAATGTGAGGAAATCAGTGCATTATGCTTCCGTGTTCATTTTAGAGCTTTCACTAATGAAATGAGGCCCAGAGTAGTGTGCCCCATTTATCAGTATAACTTCTTTTCATTATCCTATTTAGCTGCTTTTATGTGTAACGTTTTGAAATGTTACTTATTTTTTTTATATTGGATTAGCAAGGTTAAGCAATCAAATCATTAATTTTCATAGTGTGTAAGTGGCTATTAAATCATGTCTTAATGAGTAAGGGTGAATATTTTTTTTTTTGTGTGTGTTTGGGAGGGGAGACAAAGTATCAGACTACAGATAGTGGTTTTTTACATTTGTGAAGTGTTTTTAACTGCATTGCAGCAGCGAACATGCTTTGAGGTTTTCATATTGCTTAACCTTCATTTTCCTGTAGTTTTTATCATCTTCATTTTTATTTTAACCCTTCACTGTTCCAGTATTAGTTATAGCTACAGATTGAGAACCACATTTAAAATGGTTTTATTTATGTTATTGTTCCAGAAAATCACACTTTCTTTTGCTTTAGAATATACTTTCGACATTTTTTATGTGCAACCATATTTATTTTAGCATGTAAATTAGCTGATATACACAATATATCTGAAAATAATTTATCATCTCAGCACATAATTTGAAATATGTTGTAAGAATTTACCAGCACATGTGAACCTTAACTCTGCATAGTAGTTGTGTAATTTCTACCCTTTTTATCCAGTATGCATCACTGGAAATGGTTCAGCACATAGTGCATGGATGCTCTTTCCTTCTTTCACTGTCTCTTTCCCACTCACACTCTCTCTCTGTCTCTCTCATTCACTCACTGCATTTGGGTTGTAACCAGTAGTAGATTACATACATTTAGCATATGTATGAACCTTACAGAAAAAGGTTACAGATAAGGTATGTCACAGAGCTGGTGTTCAGAACGTCTTCTAAAATGCCAACACTGCTTCAGTAGGCCTGTGCAGCACTGAAGCAAGCAGCTGGCATATTCATGCAATGATTTTTCCAGAAATTTAAAACAAACTATACCCAACAGGGTAAAAACTAATAAAAAATAAAAACACAAAATTCAAGAACTGCACCTAACTGTTTAATGAAGAGCTGAAAGGCTCCCAAATACTAAGCGCTTTCACCATCAACTGATGGCTTCTTCAGAGTAAAAGGAACACATAATCACATGTTTTAAATACAAAATTCCACATACACTTTAACCAATCAAATTTCTTGATTAATTACAGGCCCAATATACATACTGATCTAACTCACTAGTACCTTAAAACATGCACACAAAACTTGCTAAAAGCATGTGCTAAAAATATTTATTTATTTCCATATACACTCACATATAATCACCTTAAACATGCTTGTTGCACATATATTGACATCAAAACTTGTGTTTATAAAATCACTGACTTTTCTATAATAAATGAATACTGAATGACTTTAAACAACCATAGCCCTTTGTTTCAACAACCATAGCCCCTGTTAGGTATAGTTTGTTTTATTGTCAATATTTCGTGGCTTCACCTTTGTTTTTTGAGGAACTGGTGTACTTTATATTATTTTATTTTATTTATTTTTCATTTGGTTATTTGTGTTTCACGTGATTTACATGGAAGCGGTTATAAAAGAGTTAACCGCTTCAGTTAGGAAGTTGACGGCGGTGCTTATGCAAACCTAGCTGGATGCTGGGAGATCTTCTCAGGCGACAATGACTGACTCGCAGACCCAGCTGTTCACATTGCATTCAGTTCCAGGTTTGGACATCGAAGAAGATGGAGGTGCTACCAATGGTGAAGGTACCCAAACTGGTGCTGGGGTCAATCAGAATTGAATGGATATTCAACGGTGGCTTCCCATTCCGGACATCGACTTCTCGGTCTCGAAGGAGGAGGGAAGGGTTCTCTCAACGCCATCTTTAAAAAAGCAGTTGGAGCATTTTGAAACCATTTGCCACAGATTCTGGGGTCTTCAATTAGATAATGCATTTCTTTTAAAATCCATCGCTTTGAAGCAAGTGCCAAAAGGGCTCAGATTCAACAAAGTGCCGAATGGGATCGAAAAAGGATCTACTGCTTACAAGCAATTGGTGGATTTATACGATAAAACTGGGTTAGAAATTTTGGACATCATTATCAAAAATAACAAAAGTAAGTTAGAGCTTCTTGAAAAAGAAATAGTGACTTTAAATGAAAGCATTACCAGTAATTTATTGTTTTTTCAATATGTTAAACAATACAATGTTGTACTCAGCAGCATTGAAAAGTTTGTTGACAAGAATGTTAAAATTAAAATCAAAAAAGCTATCAAGAGACCTTTTGGGCTATAAGAACAACATGGCATATAATTTTGGTTCTAATAATAACAGGGTAGCTTAGAAATATGGCTCCAATAATGGGCAGAAAAATAGCAACATAGACAATGTATGTGACTATAATGATGAACATAGTTTTGGGGAATGCAATGATGAACACCAAGATTTTTTAGTAACACCTCCGGGGCCGAGGAGATCCGAACGCCTGAGGAACAAAATGGTGGGTGGTTTAGAGAACCAATCAAACAGTTCCCACTACCAATTTCAACAAGGGAACAATCGTTACAACATGAAAGGACGGTGGTACAGCAACAACAGCCAGGGGTGGAGAGAATCCAGGGATTAGACTTTTGCTATAACAATGAAGCAATTGACATTAACAACCATGGTGACACAATTTTTAGTTTTTTGGAATCTAATACTGACATTGTTGAATCTACAGTTAATGTTGAAGGGGCTGACAACAGTTTTTCAATGAGTGTACTATGTTTGAATAATGATGCAGCTGAATTTAAATGTGAAGTCAACACGAATGCAGGCTTCACTATATATAATTTCAGTGCTTTGTAAATAAAGGAAATGCATCATGATTTGTTAGCAAAGGGGCTTACATATATACCTGCATTTTGTTACAATATTGTGGATTTGGTTACAAGTTTGAAAATATATACTAGGCAGTTAAATTTAGCATTGTACTTCAAAAGGCAAAATGTACAGAAAGACTTTTTTCATTCTACACTTATTAGGAAAAGTACATTTATTCCACCTGTTGATAAAGATGTGGCATCGTTTGAAAAATTATCAGTTAACACTATACGAACACATTTGGAGAAGAATAGAATGAGGGAACAGGATAACCTTACAAAACAAGAGAGATTAGTGTTAAAAGAATTGACCACCAATAAAGAAATTAGAATAATGAAACCCGATAAAGGGGGTGGGGTGGTCATTATGACTCACCTTGATTACACAGCCAAAATGGAAATTATTTTAAATGATGATAGCACCTATCAAAGAGCTTCTAGATGTGATATGAATATAGCATATAAAAAATAGACACCTTTTTAATGGATACTTTGTTGGAAGGGGGAATACAACAGAAATATTATGTTTTTTTGGTAGTTCATAGGTTGGTACTAGGCTATCGGCCCTAAAGCCTATGCAAGCCTAGCCATAACAATTCCCTGGAAATTTTTTCCCACAATATTTACTTCTCTGGGCCCCTGTCTAGCAGGGTGACTGACATGATCCCCGGGGTAAATTTCCTATCTCCTATCCAATCATCAAGTTTCCTTTTGAAGAGGGCCAATGAGGTGCTCTGCTTGACATGTATGGGCATTCTATTCCAGTGTATGGAGAGTCTCTGGGTCAGGAACCTATCCCTCCAGCATGTTTTGTTCAATGTGATGATAAGGTTTAGATCCCTGGAGCGTGTGGCTCTGAGGGATTGGGATTTCTTTAAGTGGAACATGTTCAACAGCTCAGGGTTTGACATGGCTTTGCATGTTAAGCAGAGATCGCCTCTGAGTAGACGATATGCCACAGAGTATAGCTGGAGTTTTTTTAGACGGTCAGCATATGGCATCTGCTTTAGGCCTGTGATTCTTTTAGTGAGGTATTTCTGTGGCCTTTCCAGCTGTTGCAGATGTCTTGTGAGGTACATCCCAAATGGGGCATTATACTCTGTAATGGGTCTAATGAGGGATGAGTACAGTGGAACAATGACCTCCTTTTTTCTGGATGAAAAGCCCTTAGTGATGAGGTGTGCCACATAGAAGGATTTTCTGACTGTTTTGGCGATGTGGTTATCGAAAGTGAGACCACTGTCCACTTGTGTCCCTAAGTCTCTCATCACACTTTCGATGTTTAGTGTCCTGCCACCTATGTGGTAGTTCATGGGTACATGTTTTTTTCCAAAGGGGATGACTACACATTTCTTGGCATTAAGCTTGAGCCCATGGCTCTGGCACCAGGCATCTGTTTCTGTAAGGCCCTTTTGTAGAATATCCACATCATTTGGGGATTCAATAATGGCTCCCAGTTTGCAGTCATCTGCAAACTTTGTTAGCCAGAGTCCCTTAATGTTGGCCTGTACTTCAGAGAAGTAGATGCCAAACAAGAGTGGTCCCAGGACTGAACCCTGAGGTACTCCACTTGTCACTTGTCTGGAGCTGGATTTGGAGTCGGCTACATTTACAGTCTGGGTTCTGTCAGTAAAACAGTTGGCAACCCATTGAGTGACGTAGGGATTTATGCCCAGCTTAGTAAGTTTATCTATGATTCCAGAGTGGGGGATGGTGTTGAAGGCCTTGGCGAGGTCCAGATAGGCTGTGTGGACCTCCTTACCCTCGTCCATAGCTCTGGACACCGATTTGAAGAAGTCAATCAGATTCAGGAGACAAGAACGACCCTTCACAAACCCAAACTGGGTGGGGTCCAGCGTCTGGAGGTCGCCAATGTCTTTGTTTATAAGTTCCATGATAATGCGTTCCATGCCCTTGCAGATCAGGCTTGTCATACTGATGGGACGGTAGTTCCCAGGATCCAAGGTGGATCCTCCCCTGTGGAGCGGGATAACTGTAGCTGTGCACCACTCTGTGGGCACGAAGCCTGAGGTGAGGCTATGATTAAACATGACACTTAGGTGGAGTACCAGTTCATTTTGTAGTACATGTAGTACACAGCCTGGGATGTCATCTGGTCCCATGGATGCTGTATTCTTAGCTTTGGAGAGTGCTGTTTCTACCTGTGTGGCTGTGATCATCGGAATTTGGCAATCTTTTGGTATTGAGATGGGCCCTTTAGGGGGTGAGAGGGGAGTGAAGTTGGCACTAAATCGATCTGCCAGGATATTGGCAATATCCTTGGGATCAGTATATTTAATGTCATTCTGTTGTAGTTCAGAGCAGATCTGAGCATTGCCATTTAGATTCTTGACATAACAATAGAATGCCTTGTGGTTGTCTTTGGAATCTTTGGCAATTTTATTTTCGTAACTAGCTTTTGAGGATTTTATGAGGGATCTCAGCTTCTTACTGAGGCTGGTGAGGGAGTTTTTTGTATCCTGGGATTTTCCTCTTTTCTGCAACAGTTTCTTCCTTCTGTTGTATAGTTTGTTTATAGCAGGGAACCACCAGATTGGCTTCCTTTTTTTGGAGAAGAGTATCTTGGTTCTATTTGGGATGGCACGATTCATGCATGAGTGGATGTGCTCATACAGTGCCTTAGTGTAGGATTCTGCAGTCGAACTTTCAGATCCTGTCTGTGTGGGTGTTGTGAAGTTTGTCACTTCTGACTTCAGTAGCATGAAGTTGGCTTTGGAGAAGTTTTTTAAGGAGGTTTCCTTACTGGGGGTGGGGTGGGATGTGGATGTCAAGGGTGATTTGCTTATGGTCAGACCTGACCAATGAGGGGGTGACCACTGGTGTGGAGCATCTATCTTCCATGTTGGTAATGACCAGGTCTAGGATATTGGAGCCCCTGGTGGGGCAATGGATTAGTTGATCCAGGGTGTTGGAATTTATGAATTCCAAGAACTGTTGGGAAAAGGAGTTGTTACCCAAGTAGTTTTCCCAATTAATGGCAGGGTAGTTGAAATCACCTAGTATTAGGGTGTTTGGTTGTATCTTAATATTTTCCAGTATGTTTAAGAAGGTGTAGTGAGAATCTTGGGGTATGGTGGGGGATCTGTAGCAAGCTACAATTTGGATTGCAGTCTTACCTAGTGTTAGTTGCACCTGGAGAATTTCAGATGCATTGTGTTGGGCAACTAGCCTGGAGGTGTGAATATCCTTGGTGAATATGGATACTCCTCTACCTTTAGTGTTTCGGTCTTGGTTTTGTGGCTGAAAAGTGTGGTAAGAATTGTAGCCTGGTATTGCAGGGGTACTCTCTGGAGCCTTGAACCAGGTCTCAGTCACTGTACAGATATCGATGTTCTCCATTTTTTTGAACACCCAATTACACCAGCAGTGTTTGGCATTCCCAAAATCCATAAAAATATCAACGATTCCCCCTTTCAGGCCGATAGTAGCAGCAAAGGGGTCCAAAACTGAACCTTTGGCAGCCTATGTTGACAAGAATACACAGGGTTTGTTAAACAAACATGAACATATATTGAATGACTGATGGCATTGTTTAGAATGACTAAGTACTATTGGCAAGGGTGATTTGGTTTGGTCATTCCTTACTGTAGATGTGGTTAATTTATTTTCTACAATACCTCAACAAGAGGGGTTGGAATACTTTAGAGAAAGTCTTTTGAGAAGTAAACATTTGACTTCTACAAAGTTGAACAATATAGTTAATTTCATGGAATTAGTACTTAAAAACAATATATGACATTTGAGGGGGAAATTTACCATCAAATATCAGGGATGGCTATGGGGGCCAAGTGTGCCCCCATTTTTGCCAACCTGGTATTATTGCATTGGGAAGAAACCTTTGTGTTTCCTACCCCTTTTTTTGAACATATTGTATTATACAATCGATTTTTAGATGACATACTTGTTTAGTGGAAGGAAAATGAAGATGAAGCTAGGAATTTTGTGGAATATCTTAATTCTACTACTCCGTTTCTTTCTTTCACACATAAGTGGGACAATGAGACTATTGATTTCTTGGATATTAAACTTACCAAGACAAGTGAAGGTTTAGAAAGTAATATACGCAGAAAAGAGACATATAGTAGTTCTCTTTTGCATTTTTCAAGTTGTCATCCATTACATCAATGTAAAAGTGTAATTAAAGGGCAGATGGTTCATCTGTCACGTCTTGTAAGTAATGATGAGACTTATCAGACGGAGATGTATAAATTAATAGGAATGTTTTTGAATAGAGGGTATCCATTGAAATTGTTGATTTCAGTTAAAAAAGAGGTGATGAAAAGAAGGTGGACATCATTTAAACCCATTTTGGCAGAAAACACTGCAATTAGTGAGGTGAATGAAAGAATTGAGTCTTCCCCTTTGAAAATGTTTGATTCAAGAGCTCTTGTCTTGAAGTACAATTCGCAGGCATATAATATTATTGAGATTATTGGGAGATCTTGGGACCTAGCATTTAATATGGATATGCAAAAAGAATTTGGTCATAAACCAAAAGTAATTTTTTCAATAGGTTTAAGCTTAAAGAATCTATTTGAAAAACAACAAAGTAGATTTACAAATTCACAAATGTATAAATGTGGGTCATGCAGATACTGTAGATACATCAATGATGGACCCTATGTGGTTGTGAGGGGGTATAACAAGGCAATTTCATGTCTGGGTAGATGTAGCTGAAACTCTAAAAAAGTGGTATACCTGGCAACTTGCACGACTTGTGCAGGAATTTACGTAGGTAAAACCATACGTAGATTAAGAGATAGGATAGCAGAACATCAGAGGGCCATCAAAAATAAGGATAGCCACAATGCGTTGTATTTACATTCCAAGAATTGTGTGTATTTCAAAAGGTTTATATTTTTTGTAACTGACAGGGTGTTGACAAATGAGAGAGGGGGTGATGACAGTACTAGAGTAGAGTCTTAAGAATTTAAATGGCAGGTGATTCTAGATGCAACAACTCACCCTGGACTTAATGATCACATCTCCATTAAGCCTATTTTGAAACAAAGGGCTATGGTTGTTTAAAGTAATTCAGTATTCATTTATTAAAGAAAAGTCAGTGATTTTATAAACACAAGTTTTGATATCAATATATGTGCAACAAGCATGTTTAAAGTGATTATATGTGAGTGTATATGGAAATAAATAAATATTTTTAGCACATGCTTTTAGCAAGTTTTGTGTGCATGTTTTAAGGTACTAGTGAGTTAGATCAGTATGTATATTGGGACTGTAATTAATCAAGAAATTTGATTAGTTAAAGTGTATGTGGAATTTTGTATTTAGAACATGTGATTATGTGCTCCTTTTACTCTGAAGAAGCCATCAGTTGATGGTGAAAATGCTTAGTATTTGGGAGCCTTTCAGCTCTTCATTAAACAGTTTGGTGCAGTTCGTGAATTTTGTGTTTTTCCAGAAATTTAACCTTTGAAGCATAATTAAGAAAATACAATCACCTGCCCCACATAGTAGAATTCACTATCACACCATCACTTGCAAGGGCATGTTTTTGTAGTCCTCAATTTCCAAAGCTTACAAGTCCATCACGCACAAAGAAATATTTTTTGTCTGCACATTGTTGTGCACATCATTAGATCTGCATGCATTTGTATAACAGTGTGTGTGTGTTTATATATATATATATATATATATATATATATATATATATATATATATATATATATGTATTTAGAGAGAGAGAGATGTGTTTGTCTATATATAAGGCTGTATTCATTTAATCGAGGCTGCTGTTGTTGAACTACAAATATTCAGATGCTTATTCTTTGATGGTTGAACTGTGTGTTCCATATGCCATGGGTAGTTTCAGTTAATAGTGCAGGAGAATGTGCCTGGGTTATTTCACTTATACAGTTAGTTTACGAAGTAGGGGGATTTAGGGCTAGTGTCAGGGAGTGGGAGGGTTAGGCTTAGAAAGCAATAAGGGAATATACATTTCAGAGTGCAAGGGGAGTTCCATGTTTAGGGAACAGGAGAGGAATTTTAAGATTAGAGTCAGAGTTCTGGGAGGGCTGAGTAACGTAGTAGGACTGGATTGCAGTAGGGTTATGTAAGTTGGGAGGATCAGTTTTCAGTGGAATGGGATTCAGTAAAATATTCATTGATGTTAGTGACTTTAATTTTAATGATATTGATCCTGTATATCTGTATGCATGTGTGTGTGTGCGCGTGCATATTAGGGTCTCTTTCTCTCTATAAAACATATGTGTGTGTTTATATATATATAATATGTTCTGATTGTGAATGACATACATTTGTTTATAAATATACACGTGTGTTTGTATATGTGCATTTTATATCAACATATATACTTGTGGAGCTATGAAGTGCATATGAGTCGCAGATAAGGTATGTCTACTTAAGTTAAGAATTTTATTTTTATTTATTTAACATTTGTTTACCAGGAAAGTCTGACTTGGAATGAAGCCAATTTCCAGTGGAGGCCCGGGAAGAAATGCTCCAGATGTGCATGTTTTTGTAACATGGAAGGAAACCGGAGTACCCAGAGGAAACCCACACGAATGCAGGGAGGACATGTAGACTCTGCACTAGCATGGATCTTTCATCTCTCTAAATAATGCTCACTTCTTAGTAAAGTGGAGATTTTGGGACTTAAACCCAGATTAGCAGATACATTCAGAATATGCATCATACCTTCAAAATGTGTTTGCCAAATATGTGTGTGTGTGTGTGTGTGTGTGTGTGTATATATATATATATATATATATATATATATATATATATATATATATATATATGCATTAGTCATTTTAGTGCTTGAGCTGGTGAGATTGTAGTGAAATACAGAACTGCCTCAGGCTAATTTATCAGTTTAGGCATTAGCATTGTCTGCTATATATTAACATGAGTATGTTGTATTTTGTAAAATGGACTGTGTATCTAAGTGAGATTTCTAGTCTGAATATTGATTTGGACCTTTTTGACACACACAGCTTAACAGTCAGATTACCCAAGAGAGTTTACATATGTTATAAATATTAATACCATAAGTGCAGATAGAATTAAATGATGCTGAATTCATTTACCAGGCAAAACACATAGAGATGCAGAAGTTTTCAGCTATTAGTTTGGGTAACCTTCTTTTTCAGTAGCAGTGCACCCTCAAAGAAAAATTTGTGACTGCATATATATATATATATATATATATATATATATATATATATATATATATATATGCAAAGAGCAATACTCCTCATTTATGTTTCACTTAATCTGCTAAAAAGGTGAATGTTTGTGTAATTATATATATATATATATATATATATATACACATACATACATCACCCCTTTCTCCCACATGGGGTCAGGATATCACTTCTACAGTGACAATCATCTAGAACTAAGGTCTAGGTGGCTAGCTGTGCCGCATTAGTGCTTCCACACAAATCACTCGCATGCACACTCACTCCTATGGCTAATTTAGTGTGTCCAATCTCCCTACTGTATGGCTTTGGAATGTGGGAGGAAACCCACAGGAACACAGGGAAGACATACAGACTCCACACAGAAGCACCAAAACTGAGACCTGAACTAGGAAACATGTTATGGTGAGGCAGCAACACTGTCCACTCTGTCACTGTGCCACCCCAACTTTAAGTAGAATGGCAACAGTTAAACTTAATAGACACAGAGAAGTAATGTCAGATTATCTAAAGGTATGCTAGGAATGCAAGAAACACTGTGCTACATAGAAAACCGTGATTATTAAAAAGTCAGGATCTGGCATGGCAGAACAATCTGAAGTTTAAAAGCACTAAAACTGAGGCCATTTATAGCAGAGAAATCATGTGGTTGTTGTTATGAAGCTCTAATCCTGAATGATCAGAACTATAGAAAAAAAAGCAGGAGGGGTGTCTCAGATTATCACAATGTGTGTGTGTGTGTGTGTGTGTGTGTGTGTGTGTGTGTGTGTGTGTGTAAATATATATATATATATATATAAAGTTGAAATTCACTAATTCATCATTTCAGTATATTTAAACAAGTTGTCAAAAAAATATCAGAACTCAAAAAAATAAATGAAACAAAAAAAACAATGTTTTTGCAGAGGGTCAAGCTCCCCTTTTTTACCCCCTCACCCCCTATTAATAATATATTCTAACTCCAAATCGCACAATAGTGGGGAAAAATGGCTTAGTCCTATGTATGTAGTCTCACATAGATCACCCAAAGTGTAACATACTGATAGCTACATAGATAGATACTTAATAGAAGATTTACTTACACTGCTAATGGAAGTAGCTGCACATGGTGCATGCCAAAAGCAATGTAGCTGAATCTAAAGTAAAATTTACTTACACTGCTATAACAAACGTAAATGCACATGGCTAAAAAACACACATTAGTCAATGAAATAATCAGTGATGTAATGTTACAAATCTCAAATTTAACCATGTGTATTTAGTCCAGAGGAACTAAACCCTATAATTATATGTATACTTCAGGGCAGTTAAAGTACAGCTATGTCAGAAATCTCAAGGGCAACACAAAGGAATGTGTAGAACTTGTGGTTAATGGTGCTACGTTCACTGAGCCTAGCAATATAGCAAACCTGTTGGCAGACAAATTAGTTTTCAGCTTACCCCCCCTCACCCCAACCATCCCCTCTAAAAATACCCTCAAACATAACTCCTTCTTCTATAACTAGACAGCATGTGCTGGCTTTTCTCACTAAAGCCAAGAACATGGCCTCAATGGTCCCCGATAACATTTCAGAATGCCTTCTGAACAGTTTAAAATACAACTTATCAGCATCCTTGGATTCATTATTTAACTACAGTCTTAAAACAGGCTTTGTGCCATGTGAATGGAGAAATGTGATGGTCATCCACCTTCAAAAAGGAAGACCTTCAACAGATCCTGGAAACTACAGACCCATTAGACTGACTAGTTTTGTTTACAAAACCATGAAAAGAATTATCACTGAAATTATCAAAAAGGACATAGGAGACCTCCAGACACTGGATCCACCCCCAGTTTAATTGTATCAAAGGAAAGTCATGTTTACTGAAGCTGGTGGACTTCTTTTGAAAAACTCACTAAGACAATGGATGAGGAGAAAACAGAGCATACTGTGTACCTAGATCTGGCTAAAGCATTTAATACAGTAAGCCACTCAGACATTGCCATTAAACATATGGGACTAGGTATAAATTAGTTTATAACACAAAGGATTGCTAGCTGGCTTGAATTCATGCGGCCTCCTCCACAAAGAAGCCAGTCACCAGTGGAGTCTCCCAGGGCTCTGTGCTAGACCCACTCCTGTTTATTATCTACTTCTCAGATGTCAAAGCCAATGTCAGAGGTCTCTGGCTAACCAAGTTTGCTGTTGATTGAAAACTGGGAGCAGTCACTGAATCCTTCCAAGAAGGTAACACTCTTCAGGAAGGTCTAACACAGACACGCACTTGGTGCCAAAACCATTGCTTGAAACTCAATACCAAGAAATGCAGTGTAGTATCTTTTGGGAAATTGGCCACCCTGGGTAACTATGTCATCAGCGAAACACCCTTATAAGATCACTAGTCAGGGATCTAGGAAGTCATGTAGATAGTAATCTAGCCTTTGACCAACATGGGGTCAACGTAGTAAGAAACTCCTTCTATGTTGCACAACCTAAAAGGGCATGGCATGTAGCTGCAGAGAAGTGATCATACCCCTGTACTTGGACATCATCAGACCCATCATAGAGCATAATGCCCCTTCAGTGTGTACCTGACCAGACACATGTAGCACCTGTAACCTCCACAAATGTTCCTTACAAAAAGAATACAAGGAGTAAACATAATGTCCTATGCTTATCGCCTTGGAGCACTGTCTGTTTACTCGGTATCATACACACATCTGAGAGGTGATCTTTGCCTGGTGTACAAGGCATCCCTGGACCCTGTGTTGGTGAATCTTTTGCATATCCACAAAACAAGCCATGTCAGAATTACTAGATTAAAATACTTAAATTTTGCTTACAACATAAATAGGACATGTTGGAGAGACAGATATGTTTCTCAGAGAATTCACATTCTCTGGAACAGGCTCCCCATCCCCATGAAGCAGAGTTCCTCCCTATCCTTATTTAAGTCTAACATGGATCAGTAGATGGGTAATCAGAAATTCACACATGGTCTGGCGCCTTATGTCTCTGATGAACAGAGGCAGTCAGTAAATCACTCCCTGTATAAAGTCAAATTTTCATTGCATGGTTAGGCTTATATGGACCCTAGTGGTTATTAGCCTAGTATACACCTATGAGCCTATAAACCTGTTCTCTAGTTATATTCTGCACCTTATTCTTGTGACTGACTTCAAATGTTGTACTCCTTCATTTCCTCTCTCATTCTTATATAATTAGAATTAGCTATTAAGACATATCTTCTCCACTTACTTCTCTTCATTTACTCCATCTCTGCCTCCATCCACTTCATACTACAGCTCACTTTCCCCTTCTCTATAACCACAGAAATTTCAAATGTTCCTCAAAATTTAATTTCTCTTCCTGCTGCAACTAACATATCTAAGAAACTATCACTGTATACTTTTACCTCTCTACAGATCTTCTACTGCCGTTTATTCAATGCACTATGAATTCAAATGTTGGTATATCAATATACTGTCTGTCTTTTAAATTTTAATTACAAAATACTTCACTATCACTGCTGTAGTCAAAAAATAAAATTCCTACATATCCGTCTAAATCAGTGCACTACCTCTCAGAATTTCCACAGTGTGGTGATGTCCACCCCAACCCATTCCAAAAAAGCCCACTAATTTATCTTAATAATAAAGAACCACCCCTACAAAACTGTGACTTAATTAATGCTCCTTCAACCACCACCACAAACTGTCTCTTCTCAGCTGTACTGTCCTACCATAAAACCACCACCTTTCCCTACTAGTAAAACTAACAGATCAAGCCACTCACTCCATCATTCTCTCACTGGTTTTCCAAAAAAAATTGAATATCGTCACTATCAACCTCCATAGAATTTTTAATAAAATTACAGAACTGCATGCCTGGATATCACAGTAAAACCCTGATATTCTTGCCTTTACAGAAACCTGTCTTAAGCCTAGCATTAAAGTTTCTGAACTGCTCCCTCCAGGCTGTAGCATTATTAGATTGGATAGGCCCCACAATAACCCAAGTAGGGTAGCCTTAAATTTTTGAAGTTTGTTCAATCTCTCCCTATTCACAACATCCCAAAATTCCAAAATGCTGAAATAGTTGCATCACTGCTAAAGCTCAACAATAAAAAATCAGCTATGTTTTGTTATAGTTTGTATCCCACCTGGAAGTAATATACCAGCTTTAGAAAAAATCCTGTCCTGGAGAACTAAAAATATACTTTATGTAAAAATTGTACTAGGAGATGTAAATACTAACTGGAAAAATGTTGCATCCGACTTTTTACTCTGCTATTATAAACCTTTATGATTACTCAGAACTTATCAAAACACACACACTGGAAATTGTACCATGAATTACTACCCAGACAAAAACTGTAATGTCTTCCAGAGATAAAGCTTTGAAATATTGGCTTAAACTTCAAACGTCGTATAACCTCCAACTTTATAGAGAATTATGCATTTTGAGTAAAAAACAAGTTGACTTAGATAAAAAAAAAATATAATAGCCATTTGAAAATTCAACACAAAAATGACACCAAAAAATTCTGGACATCAATAATCTGCTACATTAGGACTCAAATAAGAAACCCAACCTTTCTCATGATAATCTCTCCATTAGAAATTGTTACCTTATTCAATATCTACTTCAGAGAAAGCATTTTCTGCATAACTAAAAACTTTTCACCACCATTCAGTGCTTCTACCACCCTACTACAATAACATCCAATCCTAGTATTTCAGTATTGAATAAGTTAGACCAAAACCAAAGTTCTCAGTACACCTTGCTCAGCTCCATTTCTTTTACCCCCCCCCCCATTCATTGTTAGCAACTTCCTCTTCTAACATGTCTCCACAAGATTCCAATGCCATAGCGTACCCAGACTTTGACCTTATCAATAGCTCAACCATCACATTGGAAAAAATGTATTTATTGTATTTTATTTTACATTTGTTAACCGGGTAGAGTCCAGCTGGGCAAGTAGCCCGTTTTAGGTAGAAACCCAGGGAGAAGATCTCTATAACAATAGTACAAAAAAGATTACAAAATATTTTAAAAAAAGATTTACAAACAATATACAAAAAAGTTTAACAGTTGCCAAAAATCACAATTTACAAAAAAGGAATGTAAAACAGAAAAACATGACATTTCCTAAGCCTTACTACAGACAGCAATATGAAACTCATTATGTATATAACTAAAATAAACCACTGTGGTATTTTCATTTGGTAGAAGTAAGACAAAGAGAAGATAGCAGGAAAGAAACATTTAATTAATGGCATGAGAAGTTAGCCAGGAGTGTATTACAGGATCATAGCCATTGCTGAATAAGGTATTCCTTTAGGAGTTGTTTGAAGTTATGACTATCTGTGTTTTTTAGGAAAAAAAAATCCTGTATTACCCTATTCATAAAGGTAGCATCTGTGGTTATGTCTCTAACTTTCCTGTCAATTGCAATATTATCTCTTCTCTCCAAAATTCTTGAAAGATGTATTCATAAGAAACTTCTCCACTGTCTTCTACAAGAACAGATCTTAACATCCACCCAAAATGGCTTATGCCCAACACACAGCACAACTACTGCCCTTCTATCATTCACTGACATCTTAAAGAAATACAGGGACTTGGGCAAACTTGCTTCCTCCTTATTTCATGACTGGTCAAAAGCCTTCAATACAGTTTCTCACCGTAAATGCATGTATAAACTGGACTATCCCCTTCTTCGTTACTATAGTTCGTTAGCTATTTAACTGACAGGCTCAAATGTGTAAAATGTCAGAATACTCTCTACCCCTACCTGCAAATCTCCACTGGTGTTACCACAAAGCTCTATTTTTGGTACCCTTATCTTTAATATCATTATTAATGACCTCTATACCTCCATAGTTCCAGCCTCTCTTATACAATATACTGATGACTCCACGCCTCCATATGAACCTAATATCCGACCTCAACTTCTCCATATCATGCAAGAAGCTTTTTCCTCACTTGAGAAATGGCTCCATAATACCAGGCTACTACTCAACCCTAAATAAAAAAGTCTCAGCTGTTTTTTTTTCCCAGTCATGCATGCCTGTTAAATTTAAAAAAATTCACAACACAAAACTGAAATTGAAGTAGGTTCCTATACAAAACATATTGGAGTGCTTATAGATGATAACCACAAATTTAACCTGCATGTTCAAAGTAACATAAAACAGACTGAACAAAAATTTGGAATGCTCTACAGACATAAAAACTTACTTAGCAACACCACTAAAACCCCTCTTGCCAGTATCTACCTTCTCCCATCTCCCTTATATAGTGCACCAGTCCTAACCAACTTACAGGTTACAGTTAAAAATAATTAACATTTATTTTTTTTTTATTTATGGAATGATCCCAGTTATTCTCATTTAGAGTACCATGGGGTAGGTAAGGCCAATCTATAGCCAAATGGAATAGGTTTATTTTGAGCACAAAAAGGGAAATTGGTTAGGGTTAAAATAGCCTGCAAGGGCATCTTGCCTAGTACTTACCTATGAACCTATACGCTGGAAGCTTGCTATAATAATGTTACATAATTTGCCATCAACAAGCAATACTGCATCCAGCACTTATATTGCCCTTAAGGCTTTGAATTTGCTCGAAATGCCACACCACTTAGATTTCATACAGTTTTTCTCCACAAAACATTATTCACAAAGCCAAGGGATGTCATGCTTTTATTTCTCTTCTGCATTCCTATAACCTTAATAGACTATTTCAGTTAAATGAACAGTATCTTCTCAGCATATGTAAACCCCACAAATCCTCTGGCTAAAGTGTCTACTCGTTCTCTGTTGCTAGGAAATGGAATTCTATCCCTCTGCAAATTAAATCTTCTTTTAACCTTTCCATCTTCAAACTACTGCTAAAAGACCACCTAAATAAGACTTGACTCTGCTCCTGCATTACCTTAGGCTGAACTACTCCCTCCCTCCTTCCACCTCTAACTTACCTTTTACTAATTCCTTTTGTTAAACCATTTAATAGATAAAGGACAAATATAATTTTGTCTAGGATATATTATCTAGTCATTTCTGTTTCAAAGAGTGTGCTCAGTCTGTTTAATGTCATATCTATGAACTACTGATTGTGAATACTTTTTCATCTTGTTATACCTGTCCGCATATTTACACCATGTATGCATAGGCTCAAACTGTATGAACTGAAGTTCAATTTTTACTTAGTTAACAGGTTGTTTTTTCTGTATTAGCTTTTTTTTAAAAAACTTTTAACTGTTACCATATTATGCCAGTGTAGAGCTTTACTCTCCACTGAAAATAGAATATTATCCCCGTTGGACTTTCGCCGTAAACAAATGTCAAATAAATAAACTAAATAGTGTACATATGTGTATATATATATATATATATATATATATATATATATATATATATATATAGACACATACAAATACACACACATGTACATACACACACACACACACATATATATATATATATATATATATATATATATATGTGTGTGTGTGTGTGTGCTGTTATGTCTAAATTGATCCACTCTTAAAAATGTCGACCTGAAAAATATGTAACAAAATAAATCTTTACCATGTACCCTTTTCTGCTATTGAATTAATTTTGTCGATTTTTTGTTTTATATATGCATGTGTGTGTGCATGTTTGTATATAAATATAATTCAAATATACAGCCTTGTCATTGGGTTGAATCACACATGACTTACTGCTAATGTTTAAAAGTCCATTTTGTATTTTGTATAAGGTGGGATAGTTTCACACAGTTTTGTAGAACAGAAGTAGAAATACATATAACTGTAATTGCTAACTATATATAATCACCATTGCTGTGATTTCAGTTTTTATGACAGTAGTGATTTCATTGTGCAATGTTTCACTTATTCTGAATTTGACTAAATACTGTTTCATTCAAATTGACTTTCGAACATGTAGATTCAGTCATTTGGTATTCAACCAAATGACCACTTACCCAGCTGAAACATCATCATGTATTAAGTTTGTAGTTTGAACTGATAGTATTAACATCATTTCTGAGTTTTTTGTATTTATTTATTTATGTTTTTGACCGGGGTAGTAGGCTGATCCATGAATGGCTCATTTCAGTCATAGCCCAGGAATTACAGCTAAAAAACACCCATCAGAGGAAAAAATAATACAAGATTAGAATACTAAGGCAATACATAGAGTTGCAGTGAAGGTACAGTACAGTAAGCAGCAAGACAATTAATTAATTCAAACATAGTTCCTATGAATAGATGTTCATCATCAAGTCACTGTTGCAGTAGCCTAAGCTATATGGAATGTATCCTGCCAAGTATCAGATATCCAGCCAACATCCATATCTTTTAGGGCAGCTTCCAAGTACCTGTATGTCTGTTGGAGCTTGACAGTGAGCCAGTATAAAAGTAGATATGCAGATGCCAAAACTTGCCATTGGAGCTACCAGTTAAGACTCTCTTTTAGCTGTGACTTCACAGGATTTAATGGTTAGCTAGTTAATCAAATGGGCAGTTAAGTTCCCAGTTGGGGGTTATCATCCTGCTTTTGTGAGAAAGAGGAATTGTTTGTGTAGTCACCAGTTTCCTTATAAAGACCTCCACACATCCTGTCTTTTTTCTTTGAGTGAGAAACATGGCATTCATTCATGTTCTATTGTACATTTTTTATTCCACTCGGAAGCAAATGTATTTCTTGTCTTTTACACTGAGAAAATCAAAAGCTCAAAGGCTTAACTCATAGGGATATGGAGCAGGGTTCCAGTTTCTCAGATATCCCTTCTCTGGTCTCAAAAAAAGGAAGTTTTTCAACAGGCATCGGTTTCCATTCTAGTGCTATCACGGCCTCAGCCTTTGACAAGCTATGGCCATGTTTGAGCCCTTGGACCATGCATTGGCTCCTTTCATATCCACTGGCATTATTCCTAGTATAATCACTAAGATTTGATAGGCAAGCATATCCTGTAAGGCCACTCATGAATCTGCTTTGGGTAGGGGAAAACTACTCGGTTGCAAACATCCAACTTTTACAGACCCAGAGTGAAGAATTAGATTCCCAGGGAGAAGACAATCTGAAACCTTCAAATGAATATTAAATGAGAAAGAGATATAATAATAAAGAACTGGTATTTACAAAGTGTGTATGTCCAGCTACATTTAGAAGAATAATGTAACTTTAACTTGAGTAGGTGTGAGATGTATAAAGAAATTTCAGTATGTACCGTGCATATGAAGAAGTTTTGTACACAGAAAAACATTTGTCCATTTTATCCTGCATGTAAACTATGTATAAACTTATGTCATAACTTTTGCAGTGTATTACATTAGGTGTAACTATACATGATGAAGAACGACTGCTGTAGAGAGTTATAGTGCAAGGAGTAACAGAAGATTTAGAAAAGGTGAGCACTGGAAGGAACAGTTAGAGGAAGCAGGAGAAGAAGGTACATGGGAATAATGGAGCTTGGGTAGCGAAAAATTAGATCCTTTGTTTAGTATATGCACAGATAAAATGTACTAATTAGAAATCCTGGTAATGAAAAGAAAGGATGGGTGAGAATCCAGTCTAGTGCATTAATTGCATTTGTTTTATTCTTCTTTTCTCTCTAATAGGTATAGAACTTAATTCATGACAGCAAAATATGATGCCTTTATTAATATATCTTTGCTTTTTAGAATAATCCAGGATATATTGAAAATTCCATGTGTAGCAGTTTCACTGTTTGTATTGTTTTGTAGCTATTCTATAGTGCTAGGGAAGTTTGTTTGCTTTCTCTGGCATAAAATCGATACATGATAGTTTGATAATTATTCAGCCTCCTACCTGCGTGATTGCTATTAGACATTTCCTGCTTTTCATATCCATAGAATAAATGTTAGTTTCAGATGTTAATGTATTATTGACTAATATTGCAACCACACCTTCACTTTGCTTGATGGCAGAAGGCGACATTAAACTTGTCTAGTCTGTCTGTTTAAATTGTCAGAATCCCATTTAGTCTATCCCTTTAATTTGTTAGTATCCCAATTTCTGTATTATTTCATTTGTTGAACTATATTCACTGATTTTGTACTATGAGCTGGGCGAATGAGTACATTTGATATTTTTATTGATTTGATTGATCGATTTTATAGTATTTCTGTGTTTGATAGTTTACCCCCTGGTAAACGACTTTTCAAGATTCTAGCAGTTTGCTGTGTGGAGTCTCCATGGATGGCTTGGTGATAGCTCACAGTAATTTGTCTTTCTGTGGAGCTGCTTGTGTTAACAGGGTTTCATACAGAAATGCCAGCTCTGTTATTGCTTGATTTGTCCATTCTGGTTTGGAATTATAATTTTCTGAGAGAATGTAAATGATTTGTAATTTATGTTTGCATCACAATGCAATAGATAAAATGTTTCTCGGCTTTATAATGTGTTGCTTAGTTGTGTGTGTGTGTGTGTGTGTGTGTGTGTGTGTGTGTGTGTGTGTGTGTGTGTGTGTTTGTTTGTGTGTTTGTTTAAGATTTAGCAAGAACTGTTTTCAGTTAATTTTTTAACTGGGATGCCTTTGTTGGGGAGTATGAACATCCTCCATGTATCTACATGGGTTTTGCTATGTGTTCTGATGCCCTTCTACTTCAAACAGATGTTCTGTAGGTGAACTGGTGATCCTCTAAACTGCCCATTGGTATGTGTTTTGTGTGTTGTTTGTGTGTGTTTATGCTTGCAGTGATAGTTTGGCACCATTACTCCCATTAAGTACTGGGATAAGCTTGAATGCTTCCACAAACCTGCACTGGATTAAACAGGTAGTCAGACAATGAATGAACAGATGAATGTTGCTTCCATTTTTAAAAGACCAAGTTTATTTCACCTTTATCATGGTGATTCAAATTACACTTATGCCATGGTGGACTATTTTATATCTCTAGCAAACCACTCTTTATGATGTGCCAAGTCCTCAACATGTGGCTTCATGCTTTGACACAGCCTTGTAGCATGCATTCAGTTGCTTTTTAAAATGGGCAAAACATTAATTAATCCAGTCAGTTTATTACCCATGAATCAACAGTTTTGAATGTGCAGGTAGTAAACAGTCAAAATATTAGCATCTGAAGTAGTTAACTTCATTTGATCAGCAACCTGTGGGTATCGGATCCGACCTGGATCCCAGCCTGCAGCTTTCCAAGCTAAAGATCTGAGCTCTCAGCTCCTCCCCTTACCCATAATACCCTGCTACCTCCCTCCAGTCCTCAGATCTCATTTGCCGCGGCTTCTGAAGCATAAGGGATGAGCTCTTGGCATTTTAGGAGGGAGGATTTTAGGAGTTTTCTTGTTCAGATTCTAGCGATTTGAGTGTGTGAGAGTGTGTTATAGACCCATAGTTTAGTTAAACCATTTTTATTTACTTTTAGTGGTAAATTAGTGTTTTTCCCTTCCCCTTACTGTGTGTGTTAGTGTGTGTGCTTGAGCGTGATGGCCGAGGGCCCCTAAGACCATTTTTTTGAAATGTGCTGAGTGTGGTCATAAGTTGTCCCCAGCAGATGGCCACACTCAGTGCGTTCTCTGTCTGGGGGTAGCCCACTTAACATCGGGCTGCCAGATTTGTGTGGCCTTCAACCCCGGGCTGTGAGGGACAGGAGGAACAAGTTAATCCTGGTGGGACTCTTACCCCCGGATTCTTCTTCCTCCTCTCCCTCAGTGGCGCCAGTCGTGGCTGTGACTGCCCAGGCTTCAGCTTCCACTCCCCTGGCTGGGACTCAACCTCCCGCTGTGTCCCAGGGAGAGGGGGACTCTTCTAAGAAAGACAGGGGGCACAGAGAGAAAGAAAAGGAAAGAGATAGGCATAAGAGCCATAAGTGATGGGCCGAATCAGCCCCTTTGGCTCCGCAGGCTAAAGTGTTTGGTTCCCCCGCAAAGGTTTCCAGGTCTTCCCCCTCTCGGCTCCATTCTCCACGCTTCTCTCTGGAGCTGGAGGAGGGGTCCCAGTCTCCCTCGAGGTCGTCTAGGCCGCCCTCCAGGCCTGCCTAGATGACTTCTTGGAGGTCTACCAGGAGTTTGTCTGACACAGATATGGACCAGATGATGCATCGATTCCTGCAGGCCCAGATGTAGATGGGAGTGCTCCTGCCTCCCCCCCTCCGGGAGGGAGCTCGGCCCCTTTCTTTGCACCAATTACCATCGGGTTTCGGAGCCGTTGGATCCAAGTTGTCTCGGAGCTGGGGAGTCGGCACCGATAGTAGTTGGTACTTCGACGCTGGCTTTACCCTCGAGTTTATTGGTTCATCTTTCGGATCCGAGCTCTCGGGGCCGAGAGCTGAGCTTCAGATCTGCAGGGGTGAGTGTGTCTTGACTCCATTGTTGTCGGAGCGCACTACCCCCTCGGGTCCGATGGCATCGGCTCCGACACCGGTCCTCACATCGGAGCCGAGGGGTCTACTCTCTGAGCCAGGGGAGAGTGGTTCACCTTTGGCGCTCAATGTGGTGGAGAGGGTGCTGTCGAGGAGTTCGAAGTCCCTGGTCGGTGCTACGGATCCACCCTTTACTCCCTCGCATATGGGCCTGTCTTCCATCGTCCAGCCCCAGGGACAGCCTGCATCTGCACCCCAGTTAGTTCCTGTAGAGGAACAGGACACTGTTGTTGAGCCCTCCTCAGACAGTCCCACCGAGATCCCTCACAAATGAAAGTGCAAGAGGAGGCACTTGGACCCCCCTGAGTCCTTCATGGCGGACACTGACTTAGAGGAAGGAGAAGGTTCCCCCAGGTCACCCCCAGAGGACGTCTCCTTTGGAGACATTATGGAGATGCTGCGCATAAGAGGGGGGTGCTCAGCCCAGAAGCCTTCCTTGGATGAGTCTGTGTTTCTGGTGGCATTTGACACAGGCCTGTCTACCTCCTGGGTGTCCTCCCAGCTGACCCCTTGGTAGACTTGATTACTACCAGGGCTTGGAAGTAGCCGGACACTGTGGAACCAATCCCCAAGAGACCGGACAAAATCCTTAGTCCCCCTTCTGACAAGCCCACCTGGAATAAAGGTTCCCCGGTAAATGCTATGGTGGTGGCAGCTGCCACCAAGAAGGAACTGGCACAAGAAAGTTCCTCGGTCCATCCTCCTGATAAGGAGTCTCGGACGATGGACCGCATTGGAAAGTGGATGTTTGCTTCAGCCACCTTTTCAATAAGGGCTCTGAATTATCTGGCACACGTCATTAAGCTCCAGCGGGATCTGATAAAAGAGTATGCTGGGTCTCCCCCAGAGTCCATGGCGGCCGAGGACAAACAAACTTTCTCGGCTCACATGGCCACTCTAAAGTCAATATCAAACACTTCTATGTGGCTTCTCTCCCATGCCACGGAGGGGGCGGCTAGAGCCAGCGGAGTAGGGGTCGCCCTATGGCGCCATGCCTGGCTCAGTTTTTGTGACTTTGCGGAACCCTTCAAGGCGTCCTTCGCTAATGCTCCCTTTGATGGTTCTACACTTTTTGGCAAAACCGTCCGTGACACACTACTCCAGAGTGAGAAATACAGGAAGACGCTGTCTGCCATCGGAATCCGCTTCATCCTTCAAAGGCAGGGGAGGATAAGGTAGATGCTGGCCCAGAGGCAGAGGGGGGGGGCCGAAGAATTTTGGGTCGAGAGAACCCTTCTCCGACTGACCCACGCAGCAGCCCTGAGGGGTTGCCCGACTGTCCCTCTCTGGAGGCAGTCAGGGCGCATTTTTCAGAACATCTAGCAAGTTGGGAGTCCATTACTACAGATCGCTGGGTGCTCTAAATAATATCCAGAGGTTACTCTATCCCCTTCTTGAATCTTCCCTCGTTAGTGAGGCACCTCCTCGATGTCCCACCCAATCAGAGGGAGGCTGTGGCCTCAGAAATAAAGAAATTACTAGAAAAAAGGGCCATCCAACACGTCCCCCCAGAGCAATCCGGGTTAGGCAATTACTCCAGGTTCTTTTTAGTGCTAAAAAAGACAGGGGACTTAAGGCCAATTCTTGACCTGTCAACCTTGAACCTGTTCATTGCCAAAGAAAAATTCCAGATGGTCACTCTACAATCTATTCTCCCCCTTCTGCAGGAGAATGATTGGATGTGCTCCATACACCTCAAGGATGCATACTACCACATTCTCATGGACAGACGTTCCAGGAGGTATCTCCACTTTCGGCTGGGGGCCAGTCATTATCAGTTCAGGGTTCTTCTGTTCGGCCTCACCACAGCCCCCAGGGTGTTCACCAAGGTCATGGCAGTTGTAGCAGCCCACCTGAGACTTCAGGTTATTCAGGTCTTTCCGTACCTAGACGACTGGCTCCTCACCGCCCCCACCAGGTATCTACTCTCTTCCGCCAGGGATTATGTTTTACTCTTGGCCAATCACATTGGCATTACCATAAATTTCAGGAAGTCTTCTCTTCATCCTGTTCAAGTTCTAGATTTCGTAGGGGCCAGGATAAACCCACTCCAGTCCAGGGCCTTTCTGACAACGGACAGGTTACGCACCTTGTCACTCCATGTAATAGCACTTCTTCAGTCCCTGGCTCCACCTTCAGAATTAGTCCTGAGAGCCCTAGAATCCATGGCGGCGGCCATCAGCCTTTCAGCTCTTGCTTGACTGCACATGAGAGTCCTTCAGTGGACCCTTCAGGTCAAATGGTCCCTCCTCCTACACCCTTTGGAGTCACAGATTCACCTGAGCAAGGTTTGCAAGAACTCCCTCCTCTGGTGGCTAAATTCCCAAGAGCTTCAGGAAGGGAGACCATTCATGATGCCTCTATCCCAAGCCATGCTGACCATGGATGCTTCTCGCCTTGGGTGGGGGGGGGCATTGATAGGCAGAACCGTCCAAGGCACGTGGACCCCTGTAGAGACCGGTCTGCATATCAATGTTCTGGAGATGAGGCTGGTGCTTTTAGCGTTGCAAGCCCTTCAGGACCTTCTTCCTCCAGGGACTATTGCAATTCAGACAGACAACATGGCTGTAGTCTGGTACATCAACAAACAGGGAGGAACCAGGTCTTACCCTCTTTGTCGAGAAGCTATGAGAGTTTGGGAATGGGTGATTTCCACCAACCGCTTTCTGATAGCAATGCACATTCTGGGTTGGTCCAACATTCTAGTGGACAAGCTGAGTCGTTCTATCCTCACACTTTACAAGTGGTCTCTAAACCCCTTAGTAGCAAAACAGATCTTCCTCAGATGAGGTCAGCCTTGCTGCGATCTCTTCACGTCTCCTTCAAACGCAAAATGCAGCAAATTTTTCGCTTTAATTCCCCCACTGGGGGAGAATCCCAGAGACGCTCTGCTTCATGCTTGGCCGCCCGGTCTTCTTTATGCTTATCCTCCTCTTCCACTAATGACGAAATTTCTGCAGAAAGCTTGTCTGTTGGGGAGCAAAATAATCCTCATAGCCCCATTCTGGCCTCGTCAGATCTGGTTCCCATATCTGTGGTCTCACATCATAGCTCCTCCTTGGGTCTTAGATCCCATTCCGGATCTGATCTCTCATCCTTCGGGATTGCAAACTCCGAACCTGGATGACCTCAAGCTCACGACTTGGTTGATCCAGTTTCGTCTTCCGTAAAAACTATTCTGGTAGCGGCACATAAACCCTCTACCAGGAAAATCTACAACAGTAAATGGAAGCGTTTTTCCATCTGGGCCAAGGATAGGGATTTGGATCCTTTCTCGGCTCCCATTCCAGCAGTTCTTGAATTTCTGTCCCACATTTTCCATCATGGGGCAAGTTCTTCTACTGTGAAGGTTTAGATGGCTGCCATTTCTCATTTCCACATTGGGGACAACCTTAAACCCTTAGCTTCTGCTAAGATATGCAAGACCTTTTTGAAAGGCACCTTTCTCTTAAGACCCCCGGTCAAGAATGCGGTTCCCCCATGGGACTTAGCTTTAGTGCTCTAGGCCCTAACGGGTCCACCCTTTGAACTTGCAACTTCCGTTGACTTAAAATTCTTATCCTGGAAGACTGCCTTCTTGATTGCAATTACTTCAGCTAGGAGGATATCTGAACTTCAAGCCCTTTGTATGAACCCCCCATACCTGGTTTTCCATAAGGACAGAGTATCTCTCAGGACTAATCCTTCATTCTTGCCTAAAGTGGCCTCTGAGGCCAATACCAATCAAATCATCAGTTTGCCTGTTTTCTTTCCCAAATTTCAAAACAAAGGGGAATATAAACTGCATTTGTTGGATGTGCATAGACAATTGCAATTTTACTTGCACAGGACAGCTGCTTCTTGCAAATCAGAACAACTTTTCGTGTCTTTCGCTAAGCCGTCCTTAGGAAAGCCAATTACGAAAGTTACCTTAGCCAGATGGATATCCCACTGCATCTTACAAGCCTATTCAGCTTCCGGTAGGCCAGAACCCTTGGGGGTTCATGCTCACTCTACCCATTCTATGGCTACCTCTGTAGCATTTTCGTCAAGAGTTTCCTTAGATGACATCTGTTCAGCGGCTACTTGGGCCTCTTCCCATACCTTCATTTCTCATTACAAGCTGGATCTGATCTCTAGAGGTAGGGCAGCCTTTGGCTCCGCAGTGCTCCGGAATATCCTTCCATGAGGACCTCCCAGGTTTTTGGTAGCTGGGGACTCTATCCCACAGGTTGCTGATCAAATTAAGTTAACTACTTCAGATAAAGAAGTTATGTACTCACCATAACATTCCATCTGAGTAGGTAACTTCATTTGCCAGCAACCAACCCCCCCCCTCCCCCCTAGCCTGTTTCATTTTCACAACAGAAGGTTTTTCCTTCTGTTACACATCAGGTTAGTGTTTTTCTTTCGAGTATGTTTGACTGTTATTGGTTGATAAGTGGCAAACTCGATCTGAGGACTGGAGGGAGGTAGCAGGGTATTATGGGTAAGGGGGAGGAGCTGAGAGCTCAGATCTTTAGCTTGGAAAGTTGCTAGCTCGGATCCAGGTCGGATCCGATACCCACAGGTTGCTGACAAATGAAGTTACCTTCTCAGATGGAACGTTATGATGAGTACATAACTTCTTTATTTACAAAGTATTCCCACACAGAGATATATTTTAAGGTACAAACATATCTACTGCTCACTGATTTGGATTGCACAATCATTTAACACTTTATGGTTCTACATACTAAGAAAATAAAGGATGATCTGATTCATCACTATCAGTTAGAAGTAAACCAGTCACACACAATCCATAAAATAATTAAGCAGCTTGTCCAGTCTGTAGAAGAAAGGGTGTCATAAAACCTAAATATGGAATAAATGAAATTTATAATGTTATGATTTGTTGAGTCATCTTCATCATTAGAATAAGTCACCTTTTCCCCTCCTATCTCTTTTTCAGAGCCCTTCATAATTCATGAAAGGTCCATAGTACTCGTGCTAACTTTATTTATAGCATATAGTGACCATGTTCATTCCAGCATTACTACGTACCCTGAAAAATGTTTTGTTTCATTGCTCTGTTATATTGTAACTCCTAATAAAGAAATCAGTCCTTTTTTTTGTTCTCCCCCCCATCCTTCCACTGCACTCTCACTAACTTTCGCACCTCCTACTCATTGTTTCCACCCAAAACTTCAATTTGTCAGCATCCTGTCCTAGTACAGATGTCTTCACTCATTGATGTTGAAATATGAACATAAATAAGCTGTATAGTTTATTTCAGTTTCAGCAGAAGTCTGTGCTCTTCAACATATGCTGTCAATTGCAGTGTTTTTCAACTTTTTGGCCCTTGATTTGCAGGTATAGTCTATGGGACTGAACTGTGTTGAGCCATGCAACTTATGGGTAGTTCTTTCCAAAAGGGTGATTTTGTAGTCAGTGTGAAAAAATCACCTATTAGTCCATATCTGAGTATTTTCATCAACAAAGTGAAGGTTCTATAAGCTGACTGAGTTAAAATCTGGGATAGATGTATTTGCTAGCGAGTATACATTTGATTTAGTTTTTGAGGAGACCACATGGCAAAATGGTTAACATCTTCGCCTCACATGCACAAAATACAAGGTTCAGTCCTGACCTCCAACCAATGCCTGTTTGGTGTTTGCATGTTCTTCCTGTGTCTCTGTGGGGTTTCTCCCACCTCCAAAAAACCTGATAAGTGTTTGTATCTCAAACTCACTTAAGAATGGAGCTGTGAACAGCAGCACAGACTCTAGATGGTGCTCTATGTGGAAAGAGTTGAATAGACCAACCGCTTTGGCCATTTACTGTGGTGTGCAGTATCCTCAAACATAGCAGAACATGGGTCACAGACAGCATTCCATGGCAGGGCCAGCCACTCAGTGATGTAAATATGGTTCTAGGTGATATGGTCATGTTGACTAATGTTGCCAAAATGGGCATGAGCATTTACTAGCGATAACTGGGTTGAGGACCCAGCTTACTCCAACATATGCTAAGGACCCATGCTAACACTGGGAGGGGTGTATGTGCCCCTATTGGCCAGTGTGTGCCTGACATAAAGCCCAGTGAAAGCTGGATGTAAAACCAATCAACCAGCCAAACACAAACTAAGAAATGCTACCTCAGTGTAGGTACACTGACAGGATAAGGCTTGGAAATGGAGCAAAGTCACTTGGCTTGGGATCCAGAATCTACTACTCAGAAGAAGGAGAGGCTAGAAATGGTGTGGGAAATATGGTGAGGAAGAGGCTTCAGAAGACAGTGAAGAATGTCAGAATTAGTAACAGACTCATGGCAGTCAGACACCAGTGTAATGGTAGAGCAGTATTAATAATCTCAAGATTGTGATAGTGAGGAAAAGAGAGCATTTATACAGCAATTGCAGGACCTACTAGATGGGTGGCTTCAATGCATATATTCGGATAGACAGGATATGAGGACTGCTTGGGACCACATGGGTGGGACAACAGGAAGTAGAGGTCTTTTTAGACTTCTGTCTGACAAATGGCTTGATGGTAGCCAACAAATGGTTCAGAAAGAGGGAGACACAAGATCACATACAAAAGTGGCCAACATGCAACTCAGATAGACTTCCTCCTAGTAAGGAAAGGATACTAAGGTAGAATCCAGTGTTGCAAAGTCATCCCCAGAAAAACAGTCATCCCACAGCAAAAAACACTGGTTGCCGCAATCAGCTGCAAACAGTGGTCAGAAAAGGCTCTAAGGTCAACAGAGACCAGGCTGAAGACATGGAAGTTGTCTGGAGAGAATGCACAACAGGATAGGAATTACTCAGGGCTCTAGCACCTCAAGAAGAAATAGGTGGAGATGAAGAAGATTGGCAGTGCTACAAAGCAGCATGTGTAAGGGCTACAGAACAGATATGCAGTTGAGCCAGGTATGGAAATAAAATACATAAGGAAAGCTGGTGGTGGAATTCAGAAGTACAGGAAGTCATCAAAAGAAAGAAGATGGGAGATAGAAAAGACAGAGCAGCCTAAGAATAAACACTAGTTTGGTAACAAAGAGGCTTAGAGGGGAGTTGCAGTAACAAAGAACAAGGCATCAAAGGCACTCTACCAACTTCTGGAAAGTGACTTAGTGGATGGCACAAAGAAACTCTACCAGGTTGAAAGTTAGACAGAAAGATAAAGAAGATAGTCAAACACCCTTCTAAGGGATGCCAGCAGCAACCTGTTAGCAAGTCCACAGGACATCAAAGGCAGATGTAAGAAGTACTTCCAGTGGCTTCATAATGAATAAAACCCCACAAAAGCTGTACTACCTCAGACACAGCCTACAGTGAGAGAAGACGTAGAGCCTACTATAGAAGAAGTAAGAACAGTACTCAGGAAAATGAAGTCAGAGAAAGCAGCAAGCTCAGATGAGGTCACAGCAGATATGATCATGATGTTGGGGGAGATAGGAGAAATGGCTCCTCGTAGCAGTAGGTAGAGAAAGGCATATACTAGATGACTGGAGAATAAGCATACTCATGCCAGTGTTCAAGAACAAAGGGGACATTCACAACTGTGGGCAGTATAGAGGTATCAAACTCCAGTCACACTGCATGAAAGTTCTTTAGAGGGTAATTGATAAATGAATATGCAGAGTAGTAGAAAGCAAGATGGGAAATGAGCAGTTTGGATTCAGATCAGGAGCACACCCAGCTTGATGTTTTCAGTTAGACATATACTTGAGAAGAAGCTAGAGATGAGGAAAGAGTCCGACTGGGCATTCACTGACTTGGAGAAGGCATATGACAAGGTCCCAAGAAAATTGATTTTGATGGTCTTGCGGTGAAAGGATAGAAGGGAAAATAGTAGAATAGGTTAACAGCTTCAAGTGTCTAGGAGGGTTGGTTGACAAGAAGGTAAGTCTGAATGAAGAGGTCAAAGCTAGAATCACAGGGACCTCAGCAAACTGGCATAGAGTGTGAGGTGTAGTATATGACAGAAGAATGATAAAGAAACTGAAAAGTAAGGTATACAAAACAGTGGTGTGACCAGTACTTCTGTATAGTATAGAAACGTGGGCAGTAAAGACAAAGTAGATGAGGAAGCTAGAGGTGATGAAAATGAAGTGCCTAAGATGGGTTGTAGGATGCACACTGTGGGACAGATGAAAAAATGAGAACAATAAGAGAAGAAGCCAAAGTACCTTCAATTGCGTAAGAGATAAAAGAGAATGGATTATGTTGGTTTGAGCACATGTGCAGAAAAGCAGAAGACAATCTGGTGAAGAAGATTTGAGACAAACAGGAAGAAGGTAAGAGGAAATGAGGGTATACAGTAAAGAGGTGGATGATTTGTGTAAGAGAAGATCTGCGACAGTCAGGCATGAGTGTCAAAAAAGGCAGGAGTGTAGCGTTGATTCAGAGAGATGGCAACAGTTAACACGACACCCTGACCCCATGCGTAAAAAGGGGATTGACGATAATGATGATGATGAATGATCAATTTGGGTAATCTATCTACACAAATATCTTGAAATATGTGAATAAATTTTGCATATAGGCTTTTTTTACAGGAAAAATTGTTTATGTGGAAAGGTTTACATACTGTTAGTTATGGACTGAATCAAGAATGGCAGAGAGATTTATTTGCCAGCCAACTTAAAAATTTTAAAATGAATGATACTGTTGTTATTTAGTATTTTCAATGGATCTGCAAGTACTAATCTAACAGATTGAAATTTCTAATTTTAACTTGGTTGCCTCAAAGAGAGACTGGCATCTCATTTTCTTTTGTGATCAAGCCTTAGAAACTAACTGAATGATGGCTCAAGTGGAAAGACACAGTATTTTATTTATGTTGCATTACATTTTCTATTGGTATATTCCCACTTTAGCATCATGTGATGTTGTACACTTAGATTAATACAGGCAGCTTCAGAAATGGATAACTCTTCCATTGTTCAAGATAGTACTGATAAATAAAAGTGATGAGTGTTCCACAGAATAAGGATTATGGCTATAAAAAGACCAGTAATAAAAATACCAGAAAAATAAAGGAAAAGTAATACTACGTCTTTTTCAGGAAGTAGGAAAATGCCACATTTTAGTAGTTAATAAAATTAGTGTCATCTGCAATCTTATTTATCTGAATAATTGTAAATAATAAGCTAGTTTTTTTTATCTGTGTCCGGATTAAGAATGTTGGCAGTCCTTGACTTTCAAGGTCAGGATCTAAAGTGTTTTTTCATGTTGTAGCCTGCATATGGTCACACCATGAGTTCCATCCCTTCAGTCTGCTCTAGGTTGTGTTGGTATATGTTCAATTTTGTGTTAATGTCTGGTATTATCAAGCTATGTCAGCTTGGCAGGGACTGCATTGACTTATGTTCTGAATCTTATGTGGAAGTGTGTGTTTGCTCCAAAGACTCCAAAGTGAAAGTATACATGCTTGATATATGGTATAAAACTGTGCCTAAATGTTTGCGTGTAGCAACATAGCTCTTCCTTAGAAAGTAAACTTAGCCTTTCCCCTCATGGAGTAAACATTCAGTATAGCCAAAATAGTTATTTTCAAAAGGATTTCCTGTCAGAATGTTCATGTTTAAGAAAACTTAGTATATAGAGATACATGACTCATCACATTTACAGCTGTGACTGTATGAAGGGAAGTGAACTTCCATTTCAGTAACAAAAAAAAATAATAATTTCTGTACAGCTACCAAAGATCACAGGTGTGTGTGTGTGTGTGTGTGTGTGTGTGTGTGTGTGTGTGTGTGTGTGTGTGTGTGTGTGTGTGTAAGTGTAAGCTAAATGACTCAAATTTGATTGTTCCTTTTGTGATCACCTTCTTAATCCACTCATGGTATGAAAGAGAAATTGCTAACTTGAGTTGCAGTGCTAAAGGAATCCCACAGCTTGAGAGAAATGAGTATATAAAGTGAAATATTACACTTGCACTGTATAAATGTAGGCATTTAAATAAATGTGGGCACAGAATGCATATTATATAAAGCATTATTAATCAGCATTATGAGATAAATGAACGAGAAGAGAAAAGATGGGAGGGAATGGTGTATTTGAGGTAAAACATGAAATAGCTTGTAACTTCTAATATAAAAGTGTCCAAACAAATGTAAACAGTATGTTAATATGACTTTGAATGTGAAAATCATTTAATTCTAAACTGGAACTTTTCCAGAAAGTCACATTGAGTCGTTTGCCTTGGGGATTTGAAGTACTAAGATTTTATTATAGCTATGCATGATGTATAGGAACTATATTATTCAAGCTTTCAAGCTTATCCAATACAGAGGAAGTTGGTGGAATACCTGTAGCTGCATAGCTTTGTATAGAAAAGTGGAAGAAAGTAAAATTATAATTAAACAGAAACCATAGCAATATTCTGTAAATTTATTTCATTGTGTTGTGGGGATTTTCTCCCTTTGTATATAATTACGTATCACTATTGTAAAAGGTTTTTGTGTGTTTTGTGGAGCCTTTCTCCCCCAGCTCATTGCCAAATATTTATTCTGTTGCAGGGATTTTCTTCCATTGTAAATAATTAGTCATCAACTACTGTTTAAATGTTTTTGAATCTTGTGCTGTTCTCCCCAGGCTTCCGTTGAAAATGGGCCATTGAGTCAGTCAGACTTTTCCACTTATCAAAGGACAAATAAATATTATAGCTACAGTATAGATGCCATAGTTGATTTTTCCTTTTTATAACTGGTAGCTGTGTTAACTAAAATTCACTGTTTTTATGCTTTCTTCTTCTCCTCTGATTCACCTTAACCCCTATACCACCTTAGTAATACATGCTAACCCTAACTCTGGCCCTGCCTCGAACCATAACCTTACACCCTGTCTTAAAAACCACAATTTCTGCAATACTACCACAACAAAAATAGCTTGCACACACACACAAAGTATGTAGGCCTTTTTTTGCAGGCCAAATAATGTATTTAGTGACAGAAATTGTTTACATATTGTTAGTTATACACTGAATCAATAAAGGCAGATATATTTATTTGCCATACAAGTTAAATATTTAAAATAGAAGTACCGTTATTTAGTATATTCAATGAAGTGTCAGGTGTTCCACAAAATAAAGATTATGGCTGCAAGATATCCAGTACCAAAAATACCAGGAAAGGTAGTACTATATATTTTTCAGAAAATTGTCATGCCTTTTTTAGCAGTTAAAGTTAAAATGTCCAATGTCATCTGCATTATTATTCATCTGCATAATTGTAAACAATAAGCTACTTTTTCTGTCTGAATTAAGAATATAGTTCGTCCTTCCCCTGCTGCAACCATAATCCAACACCTTACCATAGGAAAACCCCCTTCTACAACACTACCACTACACTAGACAGTTTGAACGCAAACAACATACAAACATGCAAACACTAAATCTATCCCCTTGCCTAACTCTAACTCTACCCTTAAACCGCAAACACTCACTTGAGTGTACATGCACACACACACACACGCACGCGCACACACGCACACACGCACACACACACACACGCACGCACACACACACACACACACACACACACACACACACACACACACACACACACACACACACACACACTCGCTCTCTATTCTGTTCCCTTACTGAACCCTAACTCTAACCTGCAAACACATGCACATATACTCCTGTTCCTAATACAAACCCTGTTACCTGTTTTGGCAAAACGAACTTTCAGCCACACATTCCTGCACTAATGCAAATTTTCAATAAAATGTAGGGAAACCATATATGTATATATATATATATATATATATAAACAATTGGTGCCCTGAAGGGATCATTTGCATGTAACTCATGGGCCTGTACTACTGGAAGTTTAAAAGTATTATTGTAGTTTTTACTGAAGGGTTTGTCTTTGTGTCCTTTTTACCCTTTGATTTGGATGTTAGTTGGGATGTTTTTTAGGCAACTTAATCATTATGGGCTTCAGCTGGGTTTAAAGACCCTGTGTCTCTGAAGTGTAGCTAAACTATACAAATGTGCTGTGCTGATGAAGTCAGTAAAAAGGCCAAAACATGCATCTCCACAGTTTGTGTAGTTTGGCTTTATTATCCTGACTGTAACCATGAAAAAAAAAAAAAAAGTCATGCACCTTTAGAAACCATGTAGCTGAAAAACTTACTGTCCTGAAGGATCATTTGCATATATCCCATGGGCCTCCACTACATGAGCTTTAAGGTATCACACAGTGAAAACTCTACCTTGTCTTAGTTTTCTTTGCAGTTTTTGCTGAAAGGTTTGTCTGTGTCTCCTTTTTACCCTTTGGTTTGGCACACAGGCACACACATACACCTATATATATATATATATATATATATATATATATATATATAAGTTACTTTTTTTCCCTTTTGTTTAGCTGGTCATAAGGAGAAACTGCAGATTCTACAGATTCATGGATATAGTGATTCAGTGAAAACTGGGTTTGCCATACATTTTTGATGAATTTTGCTTCATAGCAAACTTTCTTCTTTTTAAAAAAAAAAACATTTTCGTACATCTTTATCTATATTTGAGATTGTCCTAAAGAAAGAAGAATTATTGCAAAGAAGTATAAGTAGCTGAAAATGTACAGCAAATTTAACCTTCATACAAACCATTATGTCCACAAATCACTACACTGATCAAGAAAGGAAAACAGTTTCTTTTTCCAATCACTTAAACAAAACAGTAAGGAAAGAAAATATATACAGAAATAAGTAAAACATAACTAACTAACAGATGTAATTTATTTGTATACTGTTAGTGAACTAATATGTAGGGTTAAGGTTACCACACATAACTAAGGTGGGCAGGGAAATTCAAATAAAAATTGTTGAATAGACAGCTTCATAAAAAGCTCACGGCTGTCTAGGTGAGCCTACATGTGGGTATAGAAAAATAATGACTGCAGCTGTTTCAGTCTAGCTTGTAAATTATTTAGTTCTTGAACCAAAACACCAGTCAAAATTATGTAAAGCATGAGCTCACTCTGCCCCGGGATGCAGGTCCATTCTCTCTCTCTCTCTCTCTCTCTCTCTCTCTCTCTCTGTCTCAATGCCCCTGCAAGGGATTTTCCTGGTTTGTGTTACTAATTCTACATGATACAGTACTGTTTAAAGACCAGAGGATCCAACAAAAAAAAAAAAAAAAAAAAAGAAAGTAAGTTTAAGTAATTATCAGCCTCTGTGGTAAAAAAGACCATATTACTTGCTAATAATCTAGAGCAAGGTCCTGGTATAGATCAGTAATGGGAAGCATTCAGCTAACATTGTTTATTTTATCTGGCTTCCCCTATACCATTTGGTTTAGCTGCATTTTCTGTTTCAGTTCCTGCTATTATCAGTGTTTCTATTTGGTCATGTAGCTCCCTTTACTTAGAAGTTTTAATAGCATCCTTTCAAGGTAAAATTGCTTAGATCTCAAGAGACCTTTTCCAGTATCTGACAGAAATTGTTCATGAGGCACCATCCCTGACTTCTGTGTTTATGTGCCTATAACATTTTTGATTCACAGCATCTTGGCTACATTTCTTCTGTGAAACAATTGTGCATACCTTACTGCTGCACATATTCTCCAAAGACTGTTAAAATAATTAAAAGGAATTTAGTACATTTAAAACAGTTCATTATCACATGGAAGCATTGGGACAATCTCAATGAAATAATTCACTTTAACTAACCACATTAAATAATATAAAAATGCCTCTTTGAACTGACATATAACTTACTTTCTTCTTCAAATCTGTTTGAATTTACTAAGAAGCTCCTTGGATTAGAAATGTCCAATCAACCTTCCAGAAATTGGTTAATCCAATACAGAGAGTAACTGGATTCTTTGTTATCCCCTGCTTAAATGATCGTTGTTGTTTACAGCTAGATGTGAAAGAATGGTCTCCAGCATGTTACAGGAGTATTGAGCAGAATGAAGAAGGCAGATTTAACATTCCGGTTTAAGAAGCACAAGTTAGAAATTACACACATCTCTTAATCTGGGGATTAAGTAGGTGATAGAAATGCTTGTCTGGAGTTTTCCAATGCAGAAGCCATCCAGGCATAAAACAGATGTACATTTTAATAAGTTTGTTTATTCGTTACACTTCGCTTGAAGCATGGGTATGCATACATTAATAAAAAAATTCAAGAACATTTTTCACTGCCATTTTCATGCATTATCCATTTTCCTCATTACTTCAGTACTATTCTTTACATCATGCTTTCATTTTTTTCAGTACCTATCAACATCACTCATTTTCTTCACTCTTATTTTCTTATGCATTGATGCCAAATATGTCATTTATTTTTACCTCCTACCTCCATTACACAGCCCGCCTCTGTTTCTTTATTTTTTTGCAATTCTCAATTCATCCTCTGAAGTTTGTTTAGTTATTGCTTTTTTGTCTGGCAACAGCATTATGCTTAATAACACCTTACTGTATTTTGACACATCTAACCCTAAATAGCAACTAAAAAACAATTATGTCCTTAGTATTGTCAATTTGCACCCCCAGCATTTTTATCAAAGCATTCTGTGAGGAGTCTTTAAAATTAATCGCCTATACATTCCCAAAATACGTGTTCCAGTTTCTTCTCATGTTCCCGTGGCATCTCTAGCACATGCTCCCTACTTAACGGGAAGATTCTTTTATGATTACTGATGTATAAGAACTACATGTGCAAACATTTCTAACTAAATATCCTAAACTATCTTGACTAACTCATGTGTAGGCACAATATTTACAGCTGTTGCCTTCATTTTATCTTCATTTGTTTTGTATCCTAGAAATATATAGGATCATAGGAGGTTACTAGACTATTGGCCCTGAGGCCCTTATAAGCCTAGCCAATAGTTTAGCCCATGTTTAGACAAGTCAGCACCCGATGCCCCTGTCCAGCAGGAACATGGGTGGAATCCCAGGGGTATATTTTCTGTTTCCCATCCAATTGTCTAGGCTGCACTTAAAAAGGGGTAACGAGGTACTCTGCTTGATGTGGAGAGGGAGTCTATTCTATAGATGGGGAGTCTCTGGGACACAAATCTGTCCCGCACGTGTTATTGATGTCACAGACCAGGTTAAGGCCATGCGTGTGCATTACTTGAGTGGAACTTGACTTACGGATATGCAGCAGTCCCATCAAGGTGGGGTCCATGAACTCCTTGTATGCCAGACAGAATTCAGCTCTGAGGAGTCCGTAGGGATAGGGCTTTTAGCCTATCTGATATGAAATTGTTTCAAACTATTCCATGATATTGGGGTAGCCTGATCTACATTTGTCAAATACAATATAATATCATCTGCAAACAAAGTTATTTTTCTCTTAATTTCCATACCAGTTCACTTATTTTTGATAATGGCTGGGTAAGGATTATGGCCGCAAGATGTCCAGTACTAAAATATCAGGAAAAGTAATACTATCAGCCAAGTTCAATAAATCCTACACGGTCCATTTATACCATGTGTGTGTTGCACACCAATTTGGATTCAGTAAGGCCTACTACTTAACAATGGCCACATGTCAGTCAGATAAGTCCCTGCAAACAAGATAAACACCATGGCTTGCTAATTGCAGCATAAGCAGCTGAATTGTGTGCTAATCAACCAATCCAAGATGGAAGAGCTAATCAACAAGCTATAATGCAGCCATGTAGACTCAGTGCTGGCTTTCCCTGCAAATTCCAAAACCTACTGGAAAACAGCCAAGGAAACAGTCTACACAGAAACAGTGTTAGGGCCTGCTTTTGCTTTAATTCATTTGTATGTGCAACAAGCTGAAATCTATGCTGCTGCTGCTGCTAATAGACCACGGCCAAGAAGGAGAAGAGTTTTCAGACCCCATTTAACTTGTAACCTACATGATGTGGAACTTTTAGAGCACTACAGGGTGGGTAGAAACACACTGCAGGAACTCTCTTACCTCTGTCGTCCTCAACTCAAACCCAGGGCAAACCAATTGGAACCCATCCCAGTGGAGACAAAGGTATGCTTTGTGCTTAGAACCTTAGCTACAGGTACATTTCAGAGACTATGGGGACATGTTTGAGAGTGTCACAGGCATCAGCATCCAAGATCCTCCCTCAATTCCTGAATGCTATGCTCTGACATGCCAATGACATTATATATTTTCTCCATACTCCTGAGAATAGGGCCACAAATATGCATGAGTTCTATCATGATGAACTGGGTGCCATATACTGCAAACATATAGAAATTAAGGCACCACCTGAGGAACAGGGTAGGCTCTACATAAATAGAAAGGGCTTCCACTTTATAAACTGCCAAGTTGTGTGTAATCCAAGGGAATCATCTTGAATATGTGTACTGGCAACCCTGGCAGTTACCAAGACTCACATATCTAGCACACCTCCAAACTGTATCAGATTTTCACTAGGGGGGGATATCTCACAGAGTCGTTTACTGGGGGATGCAGGTTATGCACTGGAACCATGACTGATGACTCCCATCAGAAATGCACACACCCGTTAAAGAAGTCCATAAGGAAGCACACACTCAAACCAGAATTATCACAGAGTATGTGGTTGGGCTGCTGAAGTTGCGGTTCCAGTGCCTAGATACATTAGAGAAACCTGCAACACAATCCACGGACATGTATTCAAATATTCACAGTATGTGCCATGCTACACATCTTTATCCTGAGAAAACAGCTTCAACAGGTTCAGCAAAGGGAAGAAGCAGAAATCCCACCACCAATGCCAAGGTCACCACAGCCATATGCAGATGAGTCACCACAGGGGAGCCACCAGCTTCTGTAAGTGTAGGCAGATGTAACCGTGCTCAATATGCCCTTGTACTGGCAAAGAGACAGTGCATAGCACACTCACTCACCATCTAAGAGCCTAAAACCTTCCTCCTATGCACATACATATGCTAACATTGATGCCAGGCAAGTTTCACAACCTTTACATCTCCATGTATTGGCTATATACTGCTTGCTTCAGACAGAGTCAGCCCTGAACTAAAACTGTTGCAATTGCTGCATTTACAAGGTAAGTATTGAACCTGGAGTCAGGGCCGGCCTTAGCCGAAATGGCGCCCTAGGAAAAGTAGTGCTTAGGTGCCCCCTTAAGCTCCACCCATACCACACTCATGAAACACCCCTATTTGAGCCACGCCCACTGGGTCATTCCCCAATAAAGCCACTCCAGTCATTTCCTTAAATTATTTAAATGCATAGGAAGAAAAAGATACCTTGTAATGTAGTTATACTGCAGCTACCTTTGCATATGTATTTTCTACTTTAAATACAAGAGCCGGATCATGGTCAAATAGGGTTCTAGGAAGGGTACTAGACCACCACCCCATAGCAGCCCCTCCTGCAGCAACCCCCAGCAGCAGCCCCCTCCTCAGCCATTCCAGTGTTCCATTATTTGGTTATCTCACCAGTTACCATGCATATGTTCTATTTGCTTCTACAGTGATTACAGATATTGAAACAAAATAGCACAAACACAGATAGCCACTTGCTAAACATGAACTCTCTGACCATAGTTTTCTATAGGAAATCACTGCTGCTGTGGTTTCCAAATGTGTGCCTGCAGTGACTCCTTGGTTTGGAGATTTCTGCCTTCTTCATGTTTGTGCAACTATGGAGTTGTCATATATAAGTTCAGGGTGTAAGGGTACAAGCCATCAACATGGTTAGGGGTACAGAGGAGCTTGACCCCCTTGCAAAAAGTACTTACATTTGACTTTTTGTGGGGTTGATTTGTTTGACCATTTGCACTCACCTCCAGGCTAGTTGCTCAGCATAATGCAGCCAAGGTTATCCAAGTGCAACTAACTCTGGGCAAAACTGCAATCCAAATTATAACTTGCTACAGATCACCCACCATGCCCCAGGATTCCCACTCCTCTTTTCTTGATGTACTGGAAAATATTAGGGTTCAACCAAACACCCTAATAATGGGCAATTTCAACTACCCCACCATTAACTGGGAAAACTACTCATATACGAACTCCTTTGCTCAACGCTTTCTGGAATTCATAAACTCCAATGCCCTGGATCAACTTATCCACAACCCCACCAGGGGCAACAATATCCTAGATCTAGTCATTACCAATATGAGTGACCGGTGTGCCACACCTGAAGTCAACGCCTCATTGGTCCGATCCGACCATAAGCTAATTACCCTAGATATCCACATCCTGCCTCCACCCCCCATTAAGGAAACCATGGTAAAAAATTTCTCCAAAGCCAACTTCATGCTTCTTAAGACAGAAGTGGTGAACTTCATGACACCCATGCAGATGGACAATACAGTTACGACTACTGAATCCTACACAATTGCACTTTATAAGCACTTACATGAGTGCATGGATCGTGCTATCCCAAACAGAACCAAGACGCTATCCTCCAAAAAAAGGAAGCCAATCTGGTGGTCTCCTGCCATAAACAAACTGTACAACAGAAGGAAGAAACTCTTGCAAAAGAGAGTAAAATCCCATGAGTGGAGGAGCTCCCTGGTCAGCCTCAGTAAGAAGCTGCAATCCCTGATAAAATCCTCCAAAGCTAGTTATGAAAACAAAATCGCCACTGATTCTAAAGACAACCACAAAGCATTCTATAGCTATGTCAAGCATCTCAATGGCAACACTCAGATCTGCTCTGAGTTACAGCACAATGGCACTAAATATACAGACCCAACTGATATTTCCAACATCCTGGCAGATAGGTTCAGTGCTAACTTTACCCCCCCTCTCACCCCCTAAAGAGCCCATCTCTATACAGGAAGTATGCAAAGTTCCTGTAATCACGGCTGCACAGGTAAAAACCACACTCTCCAAAGCCAAGAACACAGCATCCATGGGACCAGACAACATCCCTGGCTGCGTTCTACATGGACTACAGAACGAACTGGCACCCCACCTAAGTACCATGTGCAATCATAGCCTCACCTCAGGCTTTGTGCCTGCTGAATGGTGCACAGTAATGGTTATCCCACTCCACAAGGGGGGGGTGCCACCACGGACCCTGGGAACTACCGCCCCATTAGCCTAATTAGCCTGGTCTGCAAGGCCATGGAACATATCATCATGGAACTTATAAACAAAGACATTGGTAATCTCCAAACTCTGGATCCCACCCAGTTTGGGTTTGTAAAAGGCAGATCATGTCTCCTAAACCTGATAGACTTCTTTGAAGCAGTCACCAAAGCTGTAGACAAGGGTAAGGTGGTTCACACAGCCTATCTAGATCTTGCCAAGGCTTTCGACACCATCCTCCACTCTGGAATTATAGATAAACTCACTAAACTAGGTATAAATCCCTATGTCACAAGATGGGTTGCCAACTGGCTCACTGACAGAACCCACACTGTGAAAGTAGCAGACTCCAAATCCGACTTCAGACCAGTGACAAGTGGAGTACCACAGGGTTCAGTCCTGGGTCCTCTCCTGTTTGGTATCTACTTCTCTGAAGTACAGGCTAACACAGAAGGTCTCTGGCTAACGAAATTCACAGATGACTGCAAACTAGGAGCCATAATCGAAACTCCTAATGATGTAACATCCTACAAAAGGGCCTCACTGAGACAGATGCCTGGTGTCAAAGCCATGGCCTCAAGCTCAGTGCCAAAAAGTGCATTGTCATCCCCTTTGGCAAAAACTCTATACCCATGAACTACAACATAGGCAGTAATATACTTAACATCGAAAGTGTGATAAGAGACCTTGGGACACAGATGGACAGTAATTGCTCCTTTGATAATCACATCACCACAGTAGTCAGGAATTCCTTCTATGTGGTACACCTCATCACAAAAGGTTTCTCATCCAGAAAAAAATAGGTCATTGTTCCCCTCTACTCATCACTCATTAGACCCATTATAGAGTACAACCCCCCTTTTGGTATGTACCTCACAAGACATCTACAACAACTGGAAAGGCTGCAGAAATACCATGCACTTGTTAAACCCATCCTTATAGGAAAAGGGACTAGGACAAACCTTGTGTCATATAGACCCATAAGTTTACATTCTTGTTATGGAAAAAATAATGGAGGAGGTTATTTTGGATACATTACTAGAAAAGCTCTGACTTGAAATCATATATCAATATGTATATGTTGAAAATAGTTCCATAACCACTTGTAACATGATGTCCAATAATAATATAATAAGAGCCATAATAAAACATTTTGAGCTGATGCAATTTATATAGACATAAACTTCAGTCCTTGATAGGGTTATATAGAAGACACTGATCAATGCATTAGAACAGCTATGTATTGATGTAATATTGACAAGCTGGCTAGCTGCATGGCTTACTATAGGAAATGGCAAATATCATACAGCAATTGGGCAGGTAAAATGCTAGGTTACAGTCAGGGTGTCCCACAGGACTCTGTCCTAGACCCATGCTTGTTTAGATTGAATCTGTCAGATCTATCTTTTCCATCTGTGATATTCTACAGTCTGCATGTTGATGACTTGAAAAATGGGGCAAAATGATTACATTTGTTACAGATAGGGCATGTCTGCAAATTAACTTGACTAAATTGACATTTGGGTACAGGAGAACAATATGCTGCTAAACACATAAAATACTAAGTATATGAGTTTTGGGAGACATAAGATTGAAGGGTGAATATTTAACACAGTATAACATGATTGAAACTGTAGATTCATTTAAGGACCTGGGTATATGGGTAGATCCAGATACGAGGGTGCCACTTGTTATAATTACACTGAATGATGCTTCTTGTTGTGCACTAAAACCTCTGTAATGACTGTAAGGCAGGGCGCCTTTCACCACTCAATGCAAAATATTTGAGGGAGAATAACTTGATTTGCATGGCTAGAATGTTTACAATGGTGTCAGTAGAATGGTGACCCCCTCAACTCAAAGTGGTGGACCAACTGCACTCCTGTAATTGAAACAAACCATTTTCTACAAGTGTAGCAGGCTGATGCTGGGGAGGGCGCATTGTAGTCTTTAGGGCAGCGGCGGTGAAATTTAAAAAAAAAAAAAAGAAAGAAACGGGACGTTGTTGTCTGTTCTGCTTTTCCAGGTTAAGGGTCCTCACAATTCACAATTCACAATTTGGGCGCAATTTACAGAGCGGAGTTCTGTTGTGAGGACCCCTAACCTGGAAAAGCAGAACTGACAACAACGTTTTTTTTTATTTCACCGCTGCCCTAAAACATGCGCCTCCCCAGTATCAGAATGCTGGGGAGGCCACAATTGTAGTCTTTAGGGCAGTGGCGGTGAAATAAAAAAAAAAAAAAAAAAAAAAGAAACGTTGTTGTCTGTTCGGCTTCCAGGTTAGGGGTCCTCACAACAGAACTCCACTCTGTAAATTGTGCCCTTTGATGCTGGGGAGGGCGCAATTGTAGTCTTTAGGGCAGCGGCGGTGAGAAATAAAAAAAAAAAAGAAACGTTGTTGTCTGTTCGGCTTTTCCAGGTAGGTGTTGCACTTGTCACAACACAGAACTCCGATCAGTGAATTGCGCCCTTTTGAGGCCGGCCTGCACGGCGCCCTAGGCGGTCGCCTAGTTCGCCTGTGCCTAAGGCCGGCTGTGCCTGGAGTGTATTGTGTAACACTATAAATGAATGGTGTATCCTTGTATTTCATTACTTGGTACTGTAAGCAAGTAAAAGGTGGAAGATTCTTACAGAAATTACCTTAATATATGATATCAGAGACTTAGTTGACTGATATGTGGCAATTGTTAAATAGTACGCCTCAGGCATCAAAGATTCACACAGTCATACCTCTCAAAAGTACTGACAATCACTGCATGCCCTCAATTTAGCACCATACGTTTGTACTGGAAAATCATTAGAGAGAGAAGATAGAAAGTAATGATACACATTGCAGTTTTAGACGTCACAGCCCTCACAAGATCATTTGCAATAAAGTTGGGAAATTTTGATGTTGTCAACTGTCTGACTTTCCAAGGCCAGTATAAGTCAAAGTTACAATTACCAGTTCAACATCATAAATGCAGATATACTAAGCACCAGTTCAACATCACAAATGCAGATATACTGAGCGCTATGTCAGTTATGTACCCTGAGCATCAGACACAAAGCTTATATATCCCTGAATCTAAAAGGTACAAAACAGGGATGTGGTACAGTTATCACTTGCGCAGAGTGTTGTGGGGAGGGGTGGGGGGGGCAGGAAGCCTAGGTTGACCCAAAAGATTGGTGAGTGTGTTTGTGTGTGAGTAAGATAGAGAAGCGGGCAGACATTTAGATAAACCAACAAATGGCCACTGAGACAAAATGAGTTTTAAGCTGCACGGCTGAACCATGTAACTGTTATATGTGCATCTGTAGGGGTCCTCCAGTTGAAATTGGTGTGTGAGTGTCTGAAAGAACACAGCCAAGCTCTGTGCTAGCTCTATATCTTGGTATGTCGGGCAGGTGTGAAGCATGCATGGTGGAAGTGACAGTTCATCATTGTCATCCCCGATCATGAGAACTGGCTCTGCACTGGTACGTCCACACCCATGGTCAGATGCACTCCTGCTACCTGAACATGACTGATGTCTGCTGGATGAGCTTCCATCACAAGGACACCCAGGACCAGGACCCCATGGCCTGCCACATCTGGCTGTGGAAAGCTCACCCACTGACAGAGGAGTGGAAGTACTGCCACTATGGGAGTGTGATCGGGCATGGCCACATTGGCTAACAGCAGATTATGTGGCTGACCTACGCCCATGAGGATGCCATTCCCCTCCCAGCAGACGTTCCATCACAGACACTCCTCGGTCCAACGTGTCAGTCATCTAATCCATTGAATCAGCAACACTGTGGAGGCAGTCGTGCATGCCAGCCTGTACCACATCTACAACCCTAAGCATTTTTCTGGAGCACCTATGGGAACATGCCTGTGCTTCAAGGATGGCCCTAAACGTATGTAGAGTGTCAAGGGAAGAGAGATCTGGATCAGGTGAAGGAGGGACAGCAAGCCTTCTCCAAGCACTGCTAACAACCCTCCTGCATGGCACATTTCCCACACTTTGTCTATGGCCAGAGTCAACATGCACTGAAGCCACTGTCTCCACACTTCCCTGAACAATGGCCTTGCCCTCCACCTGAACAATATCTGAAGGCTCACTGGAGTGGGTAGGCGTAGAGCTACTGGCTGTTTCCAGTGGAATTGCAGGGGATGGCTGCATGTCAACCTCAGTGACCAATTCAGCCTTTACACCCCACCAACTGTGCCTCTGTTTGGCCACCATCATCATCAGAGTCTGCTGACACACTGGCATCAGGTGGTAGAAGTCCCACACTTCCAGTGTCAGGATCACCTGTGCTAAAAAGCAACAAACACAGGAACAGTTACGTAAACTGCTATGCTTTAATATATGCTAACAAAACAACAGTGCAGCCACTATTAGACAATATAGCAATATGCATAACAGTCCTGACATCAACATCACACAGCAAAATATTTCTTTAAATTGCTCATCAGTGCTGACATAAAAATGTTTGGCTTACCATCTGCAGATGAGGTTATCCTGTGCAAGCCAGATGGTCCTGAAAGAAGTTAAGCAAAAGGTAAGGGTAACATCATCACAATTAACAGCAACACAGGGGGTAATACTTTTATCCCCTCATATGTCCACTAACTGTACTTTCAAGAACTTGGATGACAACTCCAACCTAAGCTAATCAACCAAAATGTGTCGTTAACTGTAGCAATCTTTAGCCCCCCCAAAATAAAACAATCTTGTGACACAGAAGTAATGTATTGAGTTCAGTTGTTTCACTATACAACAGTATTCAACAACTGTGATACCAAAGCCTACCTGGAAGCTTTTCCTGGGACATGCTTGCTGTTCCTGAAACTATTGCACCTATGTCAAGGACATGCTGTTCTGTACTTTCCTGGGAGCTGTCTGGATCCCTGACAGTGGACAGGAACTTTTTAGTTGGTGTTAGTGGTGGCTCTGTAGCAGGCACTACCAAGCCTTCCCCTGGTACCCATCTAATCATGGCCCACTGCAGTTGCTCTCCTCTATGCAAATGTGATCAAGTCAGTAGCCCTATGGCACACCTGCTCCTATGTCCTGCTGTGGCCACCCACGGCATTACCATCGTTCACAATCTGCTGTCTAATCTGCCTTCTGTGTGCCGTATCTCCCTGTCTTCTTTTAAGCAGGAAGGCACTATATTGCCTAAAAGCATCAACGATTACTTGATTTTCAGCATCAGTGAAGGATGGTCTTTGAGGATTGACTAGCCTGGGTAGCATAGTCCTAGGTGTCCTAAAAGACAACAGAAGTATAATACACATAAGTATCACGTAACTACAAAATAACTGTTCCTAGATAAAACAGAAAAGGTAGCATCTCAATATTACCCACTGGAGAAAACAGTCTAGAGATCTGAAATATGAACAACAGGATGGATGCAAAAAAAGGAGAGTAACAATAGCAACATATCCTTGTTTGTGCTATAACAGAAATGCAGTTTTGCCCCCCCCAGTGAAAAAAAGGCAAATGACACATTTTGCTAACAAACTGTCTTTGAAATGCTAAAAGTGCTGTCAATGAACTGTCCCTGAAACATTTGTATATAATAACAAACCATTCCATTATAAGGTATTTCCAGCCATGTATACATGTGAAATGCCTTGACAAACATGCCCATGGCATCAGCACACTTCTAACTAATGCATACAGATAAATATGTAAAAGCCTTTGCTTCAGATTTTTCTTAATTACATTCCAGCATATGCAGTATATAGCTGACAAAATGCAAGCATACCTTCTCAAGTTCAGCAATCCTCTCTGCAGATATATCCCAAAGTAATAGCCTCTGTTCAGTTTTCTCCACATAAACAAGTCTACTCAAGTTAAGTTTGTCTAGCTACATGGTTGCCTTTTTATGTGGTGTAGATTCAGGGCTGTTCACATGGTGAATATGCAAATGAGGTATGAACTGATTAGAATTGCTGAATCCCAAATACTTGGACGAGTGTAAGGAATGTAAACATAGTGTGGGCAGTCCCTCAGTGTTTGTTTTTAATGAATTGAAACTGTGAATGATTACTGGTTGGGAGAAGGAAAACACAGCAGCATTGCAGGCTACCCTACATCCAGTAGGTGTGTCAGGTCAGATGTAAGGTTGGAAATATAACTAAGCAGCACACAATTCACAGGTTGTGTTCATTAACATCCAGCCTTCCCTTCATTTGTTGGCAATTGCAGATAATATTACTTCCATTTAATATCCTCACACATTTCAAGGCCGGTTCTATACAATGCCTTACAGACTGCATGTCTCAGATTACAGGTCAGATAAGTGAAGAATGACCTGCAAACACAAAGAGGTAAAACAGAACAGTATATTTGCAAGCAATAATCATAACTTGTTGTGTATCACTTAGTGCACTACATCAAAAATAAATGTACAAACAACAGTTGTTTGGTTTCATATTATTGTAGATGATGTTGCAGTTGATTGTGTTTTCAGAATGATTTCAGATCCTTGCTACAAAGCTGCTTGTGTGGCAAAGAGGGATAAGGCAATCTTCCTGTATTCTGAAGATTCATTGGAGTCAGAGTTCAAATTCAGATCTATGTATACATATTTCATGTGAACCAACATTTTCTAATGTTTTTGTCAAAGATTGATTTTCCTCATTTCAACTATTGCCCCTTTTTTCTTTTTTTCTTTTCTATTTTGTTTTGATTTCTTTCTTTCTTTCTTTTGTGGGGCAGTGTTTGTGCGATGAGGTGCTTAGAGTAATCATGGGAATGGAGGAAATGAATGTCAGGTTTGGCTGTGCTTATCTTGTTTGCATGAACTGCAGCAGTCTGCAAACTGAACAACTGGGCCACCCGTGAAGCATATAGGACCCAGACAGCTAAAAATAGAAACCAAATACATTCAACTAATTCTGTTGTGGACTGCACAAACCCACTTAGTGACGTTGCACGGCGGTTAACACAGAGTCCTTAAGAATGATTAGTGAATTAGGGAATGTCATGTAACTATTCCTATGGTATAGATGGTCCTTAGTTCTATTTACAGGGTGTGCCACCTTTGTTTTTTACTGTTGTGACATTACAGTTTATAGCAATGAAGTGAAACATAGACAAGTATTATTTCTACTATCTTGCAGCAACAGGTGTAAGTGTAGGACTGCCGTACACATGGTCTTGGGTTCTAATATAGTATATTCCATACACTTGTATTGTTGTTCCACTTCCCATTGTATTCCCTCTCACTTATAACACTTTAGATAGGAGGGCTGATATGAATTATATGTATGAGGGATGAGATACCATTATTGTGTTTTCAGATGTGTGAGTGAGGCCATACTGTGTACTATATTTCTCCAAGTATAATTCTGCTATCTGGGCTTGCATGGACTTCACATTTGCCTAAGACACATACGCAACTGGCTGTATATCCAATAATTTTATTTTATTTTATTTTACATTTGTTAACCGGGCTAATCTAACTGGATATATTTCCATTTTCAGTAGAGGCCTGGGGAGAAAAGCTCTGGCAATTATAGAACTTAAAAATTAAAAATTAACAGAAAGGATTATAATAAAAGTACAACAAGAAATACTACCTAGAAATAAAAAGTATGCTGTACAACAAGTAATAATAATATAGAGTAGGAAATTACTCTAATAAGTATAATACTTATACTAGAGAGTGTTTATCAGCATATTAATTTAGGAGCATCAGTTAGTCTATCTTACAAGGAATTAGCATGTAACAATCCATTACAAGTGTTAGTAATTTAAGTAAGAATAGGAGGAATAAGAAGTAAAAGGAGCTATAATTACTAAAAAGCAAATGATTAGTCAGGGTTGCTGCAGGGGCATAACCAGTGTGTTTTGAGGTGTTTTTTGAGTTTATGTTTAAAGAGAGGCAAGGAAGAAAGTAATGTTAGTTCATTGGGCAGTAGGTTCCAGTTTTTTCCCACTGTGTTAGAAAAAAGAGAGTCTCCAGCCAGGTTGTTGGACTTGCATATGCAAGCAAGCAGTTTCTTAGAAGAGCACAATAACCTTGTCAAGTCACACACATATGTGTAACAGCTCATGTTATTACCTGTATTTATGTATGATTCCTGACTATGTTTGAGCAGTACTTATTCTGTCTCAAAGATGGAAAATCAGTGCTGTCAAAGAAAATGTTTTGTCCCTTATGCCTAAGTTTGAATCCCATAGTGTAAAAATCAAATCTGAAGTAGTTAACTTCATTTGTTCATCAACCTGTGGGGTATTGGATCCGAATCAGATCCGAGCCGGCAGCTTTATTCAGCTAAGATCCGAGCTCCAAGCTCCTCCCCCTTACCCATAACCCCCTGCCATCCTTCTCTGTCCTCAGATCTCCTTTGCCGCGGCTTATTCAAGCACCTAGAACGAGTTCCAGGCGTAGGGTTTTGTGAGTTTTTGAAGAAAATGACCTCTTTTTTTTCACCTAATTTTCAGTTTAATTGTTAAATGATTGAGTGTTGTTCCCATTTGTAGTTGATTTAGCTAGTTTTGTTGCTAAAATTTATATATTTTTTTAGTTAGTCTAGTCTCCCTTTTCCCGTGTGTGTGAAGGTGTGTTTGGGTTGGGCCTATTTACCACTATGGCCGAGGCCCCTAAAACCTTCTTTTCTAAATGCACCGAGTGTGGCCATAAGCTATCCCCAGTGGATGGCCACACTCTGTGTGTTATCTGCCTTGGGGTTGACCATCTTTCTTCGGGCTGCACAATTTGTGCAGCCTTCAACCCCAGGGCTTTGAGGGATAGGAGGTCGAAGTTGATTCTGGCGGGACTTATGCCCCCAGACTCGGCTTCATCCTCTTCTCCCTCAGTGGCACCGGCTGCTACCACAGTGGTCCCGCCTTCTATCCCTGCTCCTCTGGCCAGGACTCACCCTCCCACTGAGGCTCAGGAGGAGAGGGAATCTAGGAGGGAGAAAAGAAAGGACAAGCACCACAAGCGGCAGGCCAAAGCTTCCTCTTCGGCTCCGCCAGCGAAGCAGCTAGTCTCTCCTAGGGCCTCCGGGCCTTCTCCTTTCCGGCTCCATTCACTCCGCTTTTCCCCGGGGCTGGAGGAGGAGGAGACCCGGTTGCCTTCAAGGTCTTCGAGGTGTCACTCCAGGCCTGCCTCGGTGGCCTCGTCTAGATCAACATGAAGTTTGTCAGATGCAGATATGGACTGGATGATGCGTAGGTTTCTCCAGGCCCAACTGCAGATGAGAGTGATCCTGCTTCCAGCTTGACCCCCTTTATCGCCCTGATTGCTCCTTCTCCGACCCACTTCCGGGGTTTGGAGCCGTCAGATCCCAGCAGCATCGGAACCAGGGGAGGCTCGTGGCTGATTGTACACCCTTCTTCGGCTCCGACCGCACCCTTGAGCTTGTAGGGTCCCTTTTCAGATCCGAGCTCTCGGAGCCGTGAGCGGAGCTTCGGATTCGGAGGTGTCAGTGTGTCTTTGGCTCTGTCTCTGTTGGAGCATACTGGCCCTTAGGATCTGATTGCATCGGTGCTGGCTCTGGTCCGCACCTCAGATCCGAAGGGGCTGCTCTCGGAGCTTAGAGAGAGAGCAGTTCTCCTTCAGCGTTCGATGTTGTGGAGAGGATCATGTTGAGGGACTCGAGGCCCCAGGCTCCTGCTGTGGTTCCACCCATCACTTCCTCTCAGACCGGCCTACCTTCCATCACCCGGCCCCAGGGACAGCCTGCGCCTACATCCCAGATAGTTCCCTTAGAGGAACAGGATGTGGTTGGTGAGGCATCCTCGGACAGCCCCCCGAGGAGGTTCCTCACAAACGTAAGTGCAAGAGGAGGCACTTGGACTCACCTGAGTCCCTGACAGAGGACACAGACTTAGAGGAAGGGGAAGGTTCCCCAAGGTCTCCCCCCCCCCCGAGGACGTCTCCTTCGGAGACATTATGGAAATGTTTTGTATTAGATGGGGTGGTCAGCCCAAAAGCCTTCCTCTGATGAGTCTGTGTTTCTGGAGGCATTTGACGCAGGCCCATCTACCTCTTGGGTGTCCCCTCCCGCTGATCCCCTGGTAGATCTGATCACTACCAGGGCATGGAAGGAACCAGACACTGTGGAGCCCATACCAAAGAGACCTGACAAAATTCTCAGTCCACCCACAGATAGGACGGTTTGGAGCAAGGGTGCTTCAGTAGATGCCATGTTGGTGGCGGCTGCCACCAAGAAGGAACTGGCCCAGGAGAGTTCCTCGGTCCATCCTCCCAACAAGGAGTCTCGGACGATGGACCGCATAGGGAAGCGGATGTTTGCTTCAGCCACCTTCTCGGTAAGGTCGCTGAACTACATGGCACATGTGATACGACTCCAGCGGGATCTCATCAAAGAATACACAGGGTCGCCCCCAGAGTCCATGTCGGCCGAGGATGAGAAAATATTCCCAGCCCGAATGGCCACTCTTAAGTCCATTTCGAACACTTCCATGTGACTTCTTTCCCATGCCATGGAAGGAGCCGCTAGAGCTAGTGGAGCGGGCATTGTCTTACGGCGGCATGCTTGGCTCCACCTCTGCAACTTTGCAGAACCCTTCAAGGTGTCCTTCGCAAATGCCCCATTTGACGGCTCTTAGCTGTTTGGCAAGACCGTCCGTGACACGCTGGTCCAGAGCGAGAAAGACAGGAATACATCTGCCATCGGGATCTGCTTCTCTGCTCCCTAGAGGTCCTTCTCCAGGAACCAAAGGGGACAAAAGAAGATGTGGTTCTGGAAATCTCAACAGTCCCGTTTTGCTCCGGACCCCTCATCCTTCAGAGGCAGAGGAGGACAGGGTGGATGCCGACCCAGAGGCAGAAGGGGACCGAAGACTTTTGGGTCGATAGAACCCTTTTTGGATCAGCCTGCACAGCAACCCTGAGGGGTTACCCGACTGCTCCACTCTGGAGGCAGTCGGGGGCATTTCTCGAAGCACCTAGCAGTTTGGGAGTCCATTACAATGGATCGCTGGGTGCTTCGAATCATATCCAGAAGTTACACTATCCCTTTTCTGAATTGCCCTCTCAGACCCTGTAGCCTCCCCTATGTCCCACCCAATCAAAGGGAGGCAGCAGCCGCAGAAATAAAGCAGCTGCTAGAAAAAAAAGCAATCCAGCCCGTCCCCCAAGACCAGTCCGGATCAGGCTTCTACTCCAGGTTCTTTTTGGTGCCAAAAAAGACGGGGGACTTAGACCAATCCTCGACCTGTCCATTCTGAACCTGTCGGTTGCCAAAGAAAAGTTCCGGATGGTCACCATTCAGTCCATTCTCCCACTCCTACAGGAGAATGACTGGATGTGCTCTATAGATCTCAAGGATGCATACTACCACATTTTGATGGACAGATGATCCAGAAGGTTTCTCCGCTTCCAGCTGGGAGCTAGTCACTATCAGTTCAGGGTCCTTCCCTTTGGTCTCACCACAGCCCCCAGGGTGTTCACCAAAGTGATGGCAGTTGTAGCGGCCCACCTGAGGCTTCAGGGAATACAGGTCTTTCCGTACCTAGACAACTGGCTCCTGACCGCCCCCACCAGGCATCTACTCTGTTCAGCCAGGAATTACTTCCTTCACTTGGCCTCTCATCTGGGAATTTCAATCAATCTCAAGAAATCCTCCCTTCAACCAACTCAGACCTTAGATTTCATAGGGGCTAGGCTAGATACAAACCTGTTGAGGGCCTTCCTAACTCCGGACGGGCTTCGAACTTTGACATTCCACGTGATGGCCCTCTTACAATCCCCGGCTCCTCCAGCGGAATTGGTCCTGAGGGCACTTGCTTCCATGGCGGCTGCCATCAGTCTGTCACCATTATCTCATCTAAACATGAGGGTCCTGCAGTGGACCTTGCAGGTCCAATGGTCCATTCTGCAACATCCGCTAAGTACGGCTATCCCTCTCAACAATGCTTGCAGGAGGTCCCTTCTCTGGTGGATTCAATCCTCAGATCTCCGGGAAGGGCGCCCCTTTTCTATGACCCCACCCCAAGCCACGGTGACCATGGATGCTTCTCACCTTGGGGGGGGCACTGCATGGGCAGAACCATCCAAGGCATGTGGACACACTCAGAGACCTTGTTGCACATCAGTGTCCTAGAGATGAGGGCCGTGCTTTTAGCGTTGCAAGCACTCCAGGCCCTTCTTCCCTTAGGGATAATTGCGATTCAATCAGACAAACTGTCAGTAGTCTGGTATATCAACAAACAGGGGGGAACCAGATCCTATCCGCTGTGTCAAGAGGCCATGAGAGTTTGGGAATGGGCGATCACCACCAACCGCTTTCTCATAGCAACGCACATTCTGGGTGGGTCCAACATTTTGGCAGACAAGCTGAGTCGAACCATCATCTCACCTTACAAGTGGTCTCTGAACCTGAGAGTAGAGAAGCAGATCTTCCTCAAGTGGGGTCAACCTTGCTGCGATCTTTTCGCGTCACCTTCGAACGCAAAGTGCAGCGAGTACTTCGCTCTACTTCCCCCACCAGGGGAATCCCCCAGAGATGCTGTAGTCCATGCTTGGCCATCCAGTCTACTTTATGCTTATCCACCTCTTCCCCTCATGGTAAGATTCTTGCAGAAAGCTTGTCGGTTGGGGAGCAGATTGACCCTCATAGCCCCATTCTGGCCTCATCAAACGTGGTTCCCTTGCCTAGTGTCTCATCTGGTCAATCCTCCATGGATTTTCGATCCCACTCTGGATCTAATTTCTCACCCCCTGGAGTTGACAAATCCAAACCTGTTCAATCTCAAGCTCACAACTTGGTTGATCCAGTTCCAATCATAGCTAGGACTCCCAGTATCTCCTCCTCCGTTAAAGCTATTTTAGTAGCCGCTCATAAACCTTCTACCAGAAAGGTGTATACGAGCAAATGAAAACATTTTTCGATCTGGGCGGAACATAGACATATGTATCCCTTTACAGCCCTGATACCAGCTGTATTAGAGTTTTTGTCACACTTATTTGATCAAGGTGCCAGCTCCTCCACCGTCAAAGTCCAATTAGCAGCAATTTCACACTTTCATGTGGGAAGTGATCTCGGTTCATTAGCTTCTTCCAAGATCTGCAAAACTTTCGTAAAAGGTACTTTCCTGTTTAGGCCTCCTGTGAAGGATGCAGTTCCTCCGTGGGATTTAACCCTTGTTCTTCAGGCTCTTACTGCCCCCCCCCTTTGAACCTGCATTTTTGGTGGATCTTAAATACTTATCTTGGAAGACGGCCTTTCTCATTGCCATCACTTTGGCTAGAAGGGTTTCAGATCTACAAGCCCTTTGCACCAAACCTCCATATCTGGTCTTCCATAAAGATAGAGCTTCCCTCAGGACCAATCCCTCCTTCTTACCTAAAGTCGCCTCTGAGTCCAACATTAATCAATCTATCAATTTACCAGTGTTTTTCCCGAATTATCAAAACAAAGGTGAATACAAATTACACTCTTTGGACGTGCACAGACAATTGAGGTTATATTTACACAGGACTGCTGATCATAGGAAATCTGAGCAACTCCTTGTATCCTTTGCTAAACCCTTTTTGGGTAAACCTGTGTCAAAAGCTACATTGTCCAGATGGATTTCACAATGTATACTTCTTCCATATGGATTTCACAATGTATACTTCTTCCATATAAGAGTTCTGGCTGACCAGAACCTGTCGGAGTTCACGCCCATTCTACTCGATCAATTTCCACTTCTGCTGCCTTTTGGTCAAAGGTGTCTTGGATGATATTTGTTCAGCAGCCACTTGGGCTTCATCCCATACCTTTATTACCCATTACAAGCTGGATATAATTTCCAGAGGAAGGGCATCCTTTGGCTCTGCAGTGCTCCGGAATATTCTTCCTTGAGGACCTCCCAAGTTTTTAGGTAGCTGGGGATTCTGTCCCACAGGTTGATGAACAAATGAAGTTAACTACTTCAGATAAAGAAGTTATGTACTTACCATAACGTTCCATCTGAGTAGGTAACTTCATTTGTCAGCAACCAACCCCCCCCTCCGTCCCCCTAACCTGTAGTTTGTCCCTTTTTAGGACCTTTGTGTTCTCTGTACCAGATGACATCAGGTTAGGATGTTTAGTTGATCCTTGATTCTATTATGGTAAGCAAACTCGATCTGAGGACAGAGAAGGATGGCAGGGGGTTATGGGTAAGGGGGAGGCGCTTGGAGCTCGGATCTTAGCTGAATAAAGCTGTCGGCTCAGATCCGCTTCGGATCCGATACCCCACAGGTTGCTGACAAATGAAGTTACCTACTCAGATGGAACGTTATGGTAAGTACATAACTTCTTTTTTTTCTCTGTGTATAAAGATAAAAACAAATGTGTTAGGTCATTACATTTATGCCCCCAGTGCATGAATGCAAACCTAACTCACCTAACAGTTACTTTCCAATTTCCAATAAATATTTCCAGGCTACGTTAGCAGACACCCCTCAAACTAAGGCCAAGTGCCAGATTAACCTTCAAATTGCAATTATTTAATTCCTCACACTTTGGCATGCTGCTTTCTTCTTACCATCATGCAAATGTGTTGCTTTGGTGTGCCACTCCCAGTAAACATGATAACTGGAATTGGCAGGAAAGCATCAGTCTCCATTGCTCTAGGTCTGCTGGTAGACATGACTGGAGGTAGTGGGGAGTGTACCAGGCTTAGGGCTTGAAGGTGGGATATCCAGGAGTCCAATATATTTATTGGACTCCTGGTAAAGCACTACAGTCACAAGCTTCTGCAGGGGGACTGTTCTGGCTCCCAGTAAAAGTCTTAGGCATGGAATAGTTTAGGCTAGGCTATATCCAGTGCCATGGTACTCAGTGCACTGGAGAGCAATATAGGCATAATTTTAATGACCTGCAGAGGAGGAAAAGGGGTACTCTCAACCATTGATTGGAGGAATGTAGGATTGCAGACATCCCACAGCTGTGTTAGTATCAACTAAAAAGAGTCCTTGTAAGACTTACAACTGGTATGCATAATGCTCTTCTGTTCTTCTGTGTTCTTTTCCAAGGTGTCAGGGATCGGGAGTTCAATGCCCAGGCCCATGAAACTCATTTGAAGAGACTGAGGGAAGCAAGTGGTATGTGTGCAGCAGAAGAGAAGTGTTATTGTAGCATTAACAGTAAAATATAGTTTTTTTTTTGGTATTTTGTATGAAATTGAGCATGCATATCCCAACTGTAAAAGCAAATATGCATGCATTAGTCTCCAGCACAAACAAATTGTAAGAATCCAATATTAGACTTTAGTCAGAAGTTGTGGGTTCAAATACCACAATTCATGACTACGCAGTACTGTTATTTCTTCAATAATATTTACATTAAATTAAAAACTCTACCAGTGGCACAAATTCCGTGCTGTAAACTGTATAATTGGAACATGCAGATGTACAATATTTCCACATTTCAAGAATTAATTGCAAAAATCTGTAGTATATTCTGTATATGTTAGTAGGTATACTTAAATGTAAAACTTAAAATAAAAGAGTTGTATAATTGTATCAATGCATTGTATGTCACATATGATGGTACTAATTTTATCTCTTTTTTTTCTCTCACCCCAACCCTTATCTCTCTTTTTTATTTTCTTTATTTTTATTTAATTTTAAAAACATTTTTATTTTATTTTTTATTTTTATTATGTGTCTTTAAAATGTGTTCATGTCATCCATGTGTTCCACATCACTAAGTTGTCCACAGCACAGCGAGGTTGGCAGCCGCAGTGGAGCAGCCTGCTCCCACTCCACAGGCTCCAGCACGGATGCCCAGCACATCTGGGAGCCAACCTGGCAGCACTGCCTCTGCACTACCTGCGCCCTCGTGTAGTCCTGTTATGGAGGCTGGTCCAGTAGTACCCACCAAGAGCAGTGACAGGGGTAGTGATTTCATCACCTACAGCGAGTTGCCAGGAATGGTGCTGTGGGTTGTGCACAGCACCATAGGCGCATGCTTATGCTAGATGGAGAGGCTGCTCTCCCTCATGTTCCATAGGAGGAGGAGAAGGAGATGTCAAGTGCTCCAGCCAAAGTGGAGGAATTTGAGAGTAATGACAGTCCAGTGGGTGTGGACTCTATTCTCACTGTCTCCAAGCTTGACAGTCATGGGCTGGGGTGTCCCCTCCCTTACCCCAATCATGGTGTCCCCAAACATTTTGTGTCTATCAATGTCCATGTCTCTTGTCTTGTTTGTCTTGTCTGTCTAAAATTGCTTTCTCACCTACCCAACCTACCTGACCCAGACGTACCTATGTCCCTTCTCCAAAATTTCTCCCTCTCTCGAAATAAAAAAAAAATAATGAGCATCTGTTGCACAAAAAAAAAAAAAAATTGTCCTATACATAGCTCTCTATTTCACACATGTATCTTCTTGACACACTTGTTTTGGTCCATTTGGCTATAAAACATGATTGCGTTGTGGTAACCCCTGTTTGTGGAGGTGATAGACAAAATTCAGTTAATGTTCTGCACATATTTTCATTTTACACTGTTAAAGAAATGGATAGCTATGGTTCTTTCCTATCTCCTTCTTGCACATTCCTGTACTACTTTCCCTTTGTTCTTCCCTCTGCTTACTCCCCATTTCACCACTTTCCTATCTACCCCATTTTTGCCACTTTAATCTGGTCAAAAAATAGAATCACACACAACACACATAAGTAGCAGAAAAAGCAATGGATCCCCTCTTAGGGCTCCATGTTTACTCAGAGGTGCAAATCGCACACTAATGCACAGCAACAGTGAGCAGCAACAAAATGCTGTGGTTACCTCTGCACAATGCCTATTAAATCTGCTGCTCTGTACCAACACACAGCAACAAATGTACAATAAAGAATGTATCCTATTGCATTATCAGTGTTTATTTAAAAGTATTTGAAAGTATTAAATATACCTGGATTTGAACCCAGTATCATCTGGGCTCAAAAAGAAATGTGTGAATGCATTTACAGCTGCTGCCATAGAGTCAGTTAAGCAGCATGTGTGTTTCATAGACTCAGTGCTAACTCGCAAACTTTACCAGTGTGGCACATGTTTGCACACTGGTTAGCTATGTGCAAACATGAATAGTACTGGAAATATCCAAGGTTAAAACTGTGTTGTAAGAAGACAAAACTGGTGAACCAAAAGGTAAAACCACCATCAGCTTTAATAGGACAGAAAAGAAGTACAAGCACAACTGACTTAGCACTTTCACCCAACCAGGGCATCCTCAGAGTCAGTTAGTAAAATTTAAACAGTTCTTAATAAATAAAATTCAAACAACTTTGCAGCCAATAAGCATCCAAGTACAATAAAATTGTTACAATTGTCTTGAGAAATAACTTTTACTAGTACAACACACTTTCACTGAACAGAAATTTTTTTTTACTACTCATTCAACCCAAGTGTTTACCAGTAGTATGTCTCAAAAACATATGCCCTAAAAATCCACCTATATTTCTTTGTTAGAACAGCACCAATTTTTCAAATACTTGAAGCTTTGTGTTTTAATATACATGCCAAAGATAAAGTGTCACTGATGCCAGGTCTTGTACTGGCATCTAATCTAATTTGCCATAGGCATTCTCTAACTTCAATTATGTTTTTATAATCTCCCCCAAAATCTTTTGTGTAAATTCTGTCAATAACAAAAAATATGAATTTCTTAAAATTCATACAGTCTTTGCTGTGAATGTACAAAGAATTAGTTAACTTCTTATTTTTTATGTCCCTGGTGTGTTCTAGTATTCTTTGTTTTAATTTCCTTGTGGTCATACTAACGTAAAACGCTGGACATGATAAACAAGTGGCCACATATATGACCATATTCCTGTTACAATTACAATAACCTGGACACACCAGGGACCTTTTGTAGTTACCATCTTGTACATACGGACCATCATTGATATGTTTGCATGCTTTACATTTTTCACATTTGGCCATCCTTGCAGGTTTTTGACCAATAGGTTTAGGAATTCTCTCTAAATGTTCCTTGATATTTGAACCCCTACTATTTATAAATTTTGGACCATCTCCTATAGCATTTAACATATTTGTAGAAAATATGTTATGCCATCCCATTTCAATGACTTCCTTCACCTTACCAGACGTAGTGTTGTACTGCAACACCATGCCTGCCTGGGTGTCATTCTGCTCATGTTGATTTTTTAAGACCTTTCCTGTATCTCTTTCTTTGTCTATTAAAATAGGTTTGAAATCTGTTTCCCTTCTTTGAATAATGTCATTTTTGGTCGATGTTAGTAAGTCCATAGGCTAACCTCTTTCTATGAACAAACCAATTAATATATCAACTTCTTCTAAAAATGTGGTGTCCTCGCTTACAATACGAGATGACCTAATCATCTGACCCTTTATTACATTTTTCTTGATGTAATGTGGATGGCAGCTCTCATAATGTAAAAAGGTATTACTATATGTCTTTTTCCTAAATAAACTTGAGTCTATCCTCTCATTACTTGTATATAAATGCAAGTCCAGAAAATCAATTAAACTCTTGCCAACCTTGCTAGTAAACCTCAAAAAAGTTGTAGTTTGATTTAAGTAGACTATAAAATCATCCAACTCATCTCGAAAACCCTTCCAAAGAAATAATATGTCATCCAAAAATCTTCAATAAATAATCGTTTTGGATGCATAGATAGATGACAGAACATGTTGGTCCTCCCATTCTGCTAGTACCAAATTGGCGTATATGGGAGCACATCTAGCTCCCATTTCTACTCCCGTGAACTGTTTATAATATTCACCCTCAAAGTGAATATAGTTATTTTCCAAGACAATTTGCATTAAGTCTACAAGTAAACTTCTTTTAACTTGGTGAATACGACTGTACTTTCCCAAACTTCTGGAAAACCACTCCAAACCTATATCGTGAGGTATTACTGAAAATAAATTGATTATGTCAACTGTGACAAACCAGAAATCCCCCAGATTTGTATTTAACAGGGTTCTGAGGCAGTCCAGACAATGCCATGAATCCGTAAGTATATGTGGTATACAATCAAGAGTATTTTTACTAAAAATGTCAATATATGATGCTAAGGGTTCCATTTTTGATCCTCTGGCTGCCACAATAGGTCTAAAGGAAGGGTTGGTAATGTCCTTATGCATCTCAGGAATACCAAACAAACTGGACATGACTGGATGTTCTACTGTCAAGTAGTTATATTCATCTTGACTAATTATTCCCTCACAGAGGAAATCATAAATTTGCCAGTCAATCTTGATATATGCCCTCTGAACGTCAAATTTAGACACAAGTTCATAAGTGTCAATATCTTGCAGTATGTTCTGCATGTTCCACGAATACTCTGTATTTGACATTATAACTACCCCACCTCCCTTATCTGGTTTCATAACCCTGTATTGTCTATTTGTTGAAAGTTCCTTTAGACAAAACTCTTCTGCAGGTGTCAGGTTCTTATGAGTGCTAGGTCTTGTTTCAACCACTCTTCTTATCTGCGAGGTACATAAACATTCAAAAGCTAGTACCAAAGGGTTATGTGGCGGAATAAACAAACTACTCCTCTTAACTGTATTAATCTGCTTCTCCCTCTCAATATTAGGTTTGTTCATAAAGTATAATTTTAAATTTGGTTGCCTTGTGTACAATTTTAAATTAATAATAAGTTTACTTATATCATGTTTAAAACTAGATACAAAAGTGAATCCTTTTTCCATCAAACTTAAATGACTATTAGAAATAATCAAGTCTAAATAATTATAGATGTTGAAGGACCCATCGTCAATAATAGAAAGATCTTCATTGTTGTCAACATTAGTGTCTGAACTAAAAGGGACAACCAATGAATCATAATCCTCGTTGTTCATTAAGACTTCAGCAGTATGGTCAGTAGTATCCAATGCCAATTCTGTACTGTTAAGAGTATAGTCCATACTGTTTGTTATCAGTAATGGTTGTTCTCCCTGTGTTGCCAATTCCTGTTGGAATTGTTCCTCCTCTGCCCCTCACTCCTCCAATTGCCTCTTGCTTGTAAGTTCTGCCAGTGGGGTGTTCTCTCTTCCAAATAGTTCGGTTTTTGGTCCCGGTTCCTTAACTGACCTTAGTGGGGGTGGGTTCTCTAAAAAAACCCTCCCTCATCTACATCCACTTGTGCACCTTCCACATCCTCTAACTCTGTCTGCATTGTATCTCTTCTTTTGTCTACATCTCAATGTCCCTCTTTAATATTTGGCTTAGGATAAGCCTTTTTTTCTTTATATTCATTTGTGTCCCTTTGGATTTTCCTTTGTTTCCTTTCCATACTAGTTTTTACAAATTTACCAAGATCTACCATCATCTTCCCAAACCTATTACTATAGTTGTCAAACAACAAGTCATTAATGATGCTTTGTTTAAGTGTAACCAAATCATTCTTCAAATTAACAAGCTTACTAGTATTATCTCTAATAATTATTCTCATCAAATTTAAACCTGTTCTGTCAAACAATTCCAACATGTTCCCATAGGCCTCAGAATTAGCTTCAATGCCCATGGGGATCTTAAAAACCCTAAGGCCTCTTGCTACCTGATTAAGTTCAATAGAACGTTCCAAAAAAAACATTGTCAATCTGTAAAGATTTGTATTTTTTTGCTAATTTTTCAAATTTAGATAACTGAGAATTAAGTGTCCCTAAATCAGAGTTTTGAGTCCCCCCTGGTACTTCACCCAATACAGGAGCTATTAGAAAATCTTCAATGTCATACAATGTTGTTCCTGTTCTATTTGCTCTGTTAGAATCTCCCATTCTATTAGAGTTACTGTTGCTACTATTAACTCTTGTTGGGGCTATGTTATGAGTTCTATCCCTATTAGTACCAGGTAGAGTATGCAGGGTGAATAATTCAGCTTGTGAACTAGTAATGCTGTCATTTTTATCTTTGCCTTTATTTGCTTGTAATAGAGAAATAATTTGTCAAGATATGTCTAAATATTGTATCATAAGTTGTTCCATCCTTATGTTTGTGTGTTACTTAGTCTCTTTTACCAAATCTTGGTTATTGAGAATTACTACTAATCACTGTTTTCGTTAAATAATGTAATATAAGTGTAATATATTTCTCTGATATGAGTAAAATAATTCTTAAATTGTAGATTTTGTAATAACCACTGTATCCTTTACAATATATATATATATATATATATATATATATATATATATATATATATATATATATATATATATATATTAAGACATTGGTTGCTTTATAATATTACCCCTAAGGAGCAAATGAGAATTCCAAAAACTCAGCACACCCATTCCAACTCTCAGTACATAATCGAGTGTAGAAAACACTTTTTATCACTAAAAACAAGTGCCAAAACCAGCTTTTTACTTGTTTGTGGAAAATTGCTCTAAATTCACATAGTCCTATGTTACCTGTGTATAAGTATGAACAATCACCTAATTTGTACCTGTAAATGTTGCACCAATTCTGTTGTTTAAATATGTGCAACGCAAAAATTAATAACAGGTACACAAAATATCATAGTACAAATGGAAGTGTTGATTCCACTCAAGAGACACCAACCATTGGCATTTAGCTCCTCCTTTAAACTTTACTTCAAATAAATAATTATAAATAAAAAGTTCTAATTGAACAAATAAAAAATAAATAAATAAAAATGGTACTAATATAAACACAACTGGACCAATAATTTATAAAAATTGTGTGAAAATAGTGTACTATTCAGCAGTTAATATAGTTTGCCAAACTTATTAAATAGCGGTTCACATCGCTTCATAGTGCACTAGAAAATCCTACGTTGCTTCTCAGAACATAAATGTTAGGATGCCATTATATTTTTCTTTACTTATTAAATGAATAAAATAACCTCTGTTTGACTATAAGAATTAAAAAATATTTCACTGCTCAAAGTAACCTCCAGTACTCAAAATTAACTTCCAGTGGAGGCAACAGTGAAAGAAAACAGAAAAACCGTGTTCCCTAGTCATCAACCACTTCAGTTGAGTAAGTACATTAGCCAGCGTCACTTGTATGTAAAATGCCTATAATATAAAAGCCATAAATGTCCGCTGTGGGTTCTAAAGTACCAACCCCCAAAAAAACAGCAGTACATAAAAAAATAACAATACCCTAAACAGTAATAATACATATCAATTAGTTAGCATGAAACAGTCGTTGCCCATACAAGGGTCAACTCAACCGTTTCCAAATTCAAACAATAGTTAATCTGAAAAATATCACTACAGTCACTAATAATAAAGAAAACAAAGAACCGGAGCGTCAGTGATACTCACTCCAGCTTATTAAACAATCCTCGTCCGAAAAATATGAAGAAAGGAGTCCACTTTTCTGTTAAATGAATAGGAACTGATAAAATTTAAACAATGGCTCCTATTAAACCAGCGGCTAATAGCTTGTAGTTAACCGCACAGGAATCAGTTCACTTGAGTACAAACTCTGACACCTTACAAGGAAGTAGCCAATGATTGGTGGAATCCCAATGCCCTCACAGCCAGCGATACCAGGGTAGCTGTTCAGCTCAAACCCTGAAAACGGCACCAAAAGCTCAACAAGGATAATCCTGTCTAAGTCAATCAGGTGCACAGTTATTCTAAACTGTGAAAACGAACCAAAAAACATTTGAATGAAAACCAGTTGAATGAAATAGTCACTCCAGCTGTTCAGCCCAAGTCCAAAACCACACAAGAAATCTTCTTTGCCACTATTAATGTTCTTGTTAAAGTGTACCATTTTATTTTGTGGAACTATAGCTGTCCTAATACAGAGTGTTCCACTCTTTTTGTGGAACTAGCCGTAGTGGTAAAAACCTTCAGCAGCACCAGAAGTAAATTAAACTAGTAATCCAAGGTTGAAATTGTATACTTGTAAGAACACAAAACTGGTGAACCAAAAGGTAAAACCACCATCAGCTTTAATAGGACAGAAAACAAGTACAAGCACAACTGACTTAGCGCTTTCACCCAACTAGGGCATCCTCAGAGTCAGTTAGTAAAATTTAAACAGTTCTTAATAAATAAAATTCAAACAACTTTGCAGCCAATAAGCATCCAAGTACAATAAAATTGTTACAGTTGTCTTGAGAATTAACTCTTACTAGTACAACACACTTTCACTGAACAGAAAATTTTTACTACTCATTCAGCCCAAGTGTTCACCAGTAGTATGTCTCAAAAACATGTGCCCTAAAAAAATCCACCTATATTTCTTTGTTAGAACAGCACTAATTTTTCAAATACTTGAAGCTTTGTGTTTTAAGATACATGCCAAAGATAAAGTGTCATTGATGCCAGGTCTTGTACTGGCATCTAATCTAATTTTCCATAGGCATTCTCTAACTGTGGCCACTTGTTTATCATGTCCAGCATTTTACATTGGTATGGCCACAAGGAAATTAAAACAAAGAATACTAGAACACACCAGGGACATAAAAAATAAGAAGTTAACTAATTATTTGTACATTCACAGCAAAGACTGTATGAATTTTAAGGAATTCATATTTTTTGTTATTGACAGAATTTACACAAAAGATTTTGGGGGAGATTATAAAAACATACTTGAAGTTAGAGAATGCCTATGGCAAATTAGATTATATGTCAGTACAAGACCTGGCATCAATGACACTTTATCTTTGGCATGTATATTAAAACACAAAGCTTCAAGTATTTGAAAAATTAGTGCTGTTCTAACAAAGAAATATAGGTGGATTTTTTAGGGCACATGTTTTTGAGACATACTACTGGTAAACACTTGGGTTGAATGAGCAGTAAAAAAAATTCTGTTCAGTGAAAGTGTGTTGTACTAGTAAGAGTTAATTCTCAAGACAATTGTAACAATTTTATTGTACTTGGATGCTTATTGGCTGCAAAGTTTTTTGAATTTAATTTATTAAGAACTGTTTAAATTTTACTAACTGACTCTGAGGATGCCGTAGTTGGGTGAAAGCGCTAAGTCAGTTGTGCTTGTACTTGTTTTCTGTCCTATTAAAGCTGATGGTGGTTTTACCTTTTGGTTCACTAGTTTTGTGTTCTTACAAGTATTGGAAACATGTAGCTTGCATGCGCAAACACTGCCAACCATCGTGCAAACCCGCTGCTTGCTACGTGATGGAAAAGTAAATATTATTTTGTATTACTGCTGTTTACTGTCCATTTCTGGTCTGTGACATAAAATTACACGTAGAAACAAAACAAACTGAAAAGCCCAATTATCTAACAATATGTTACATATATATCTATTGCCTCCCCCCAACTGCAACCCTGGTGTCTCAGTACTTTTTCCACACATATATCACCTACACTTCAGTGTTGTATGATATACAATATATATCAATCTGGTAACATGCAGAGCTAGAACTATTGCCCCATAATCCTAAAAAGCCTTATCTGTAAGGCCGGGGAAGGAATTAGTATGGACCTTATCCACAAGGACATATGTGACCTTCAACACACTTGACTCAATCCATATTGGTTCTGTCAAGGGTAGATCTTGCTTATTAAACCTAGTGGACTTCTTTGATACTTACCCGAATGAGCTAGATGAGGGATAACAGGACATACCGCCTATGATGAGTTATCCAAGGCCTGTGACACTATCCCCCATTCATTTATAATAGAGAAAAGCTCCCATATGGGAATTAACCCATACATTACTAGATAGGTAGCCAACTGGCTCACCAATAGAACACACACTGTCAAAGTTTGGAACTGCACCTCCACCACTAGACCACTTACTAGTGGAATACCACAAGGATCTGTGCTGGGCTCTCAAGTGTTTGGAAACTATTTCTGCTAACTGTCCCCAGACACATAGAGTCACCCAATGATGGTAGCTTATTACAGAAGGGGCTGACACAGATGAATGATTAGTGACAAACTCACGGAATGAATCTTAAAGCAAACAATGGCTCATTTTCTCCTTTAGCAATGAAGTACACCTCTAAACTCAAACACTGTGTTGTGAGACTTGAGAACACATGTTGATGGCAATGTACACTTCAAACACTGTGTCCATAGTGGTGGAACACACATTCTACATTGCACATCTCATAAATAAGGCCATCACATCCAAGAATAGGGAGGTCCAAGCTCTGCTGTACTCTGCCCTTGTCAGACCATTAATTGGGTACAATGCTGCCTTCTGGATGTACCTCACCAAATACCTGCAGAAACTGGAGAAAACACAGACATTTGTGACTGGGAGAATTCAGAGCCTCCAAAACATGACATACATGTAAAGACTGAAAGATCTCTCACTGTACTCAGTATCATGAAGGCTGTTGAGAGGTGACCTATGCCTGGTCTACAGAGCAGTCTCAGACCCTGCCCTACTAGAAATTCTGTACACCTGCAAATCAAATGGAATAATAATAACTTGCTCCAGAAATCTCAGCCTACCCTGTGATATAAGCAGAACATGCTGAGGAGACAAATACATCTCCCAGCAATTGACAGTTCTCTGTAAAAGGCTCCCAATGCATGTGAAGCAGTGCCCCTTAATGAACCTATTCAAGCACAACCTCAACAACTAGATGTGTGATTGTAATTTCACCCCTGTGGTGGCATCTATGTCCCTCAATACCATGAATTGACAGTATTTTGATACTTGCACATGCCTACAAATGCATTTCATTCAGGCTTCTCAACATCATCTCTCCAGCATGGCCTGCTGATGTCATCCACTACAAGTTGATCTGCAGTCTTTTAAAAGTCAGAAAGTACTGAGCTTTGTTGTGTGTACTTAGGTAGGTGTTCTGTTCTCACTGCAGTCAGTGTGTGTGTGTGTGTGTCCTAAACAGAAGAGCAGAATTATGGGGTTCCTATTACACTATTGAAAATCCCTTTAGGTGAATACGAAGACATCGAACCGTATTGCACAAGGTACATAAATCCCGAACGTTCAAAACCGCGAATTTCGAAATGTTGCTTTGTTTTGGTTGGCCTGTCTGCAATATAGCTCCGTAAGGTAAGTGTGCGATAGATAGGACTTTAGTGTTAGGATTTGGGTTAAGGTAAGTGGATAGATAGGTAATGTATGTAAGAGGTAGTGTTAGGTGTAGGTTTTTTTAAGTGTATGTATGTGTATTATTTATTTTGTTTAGGTGTATGTTTGTAGGGGATGTGTGCAGTAGTTACCGACCTTAGGGTTAGGGAGGGGTTAACGAGAGTGCATAGATTGTTGTGTTTGTGGGGTTTAGTGTAGTGTTGGAGGTAGGGTTTTGGTGCTTTAGTTTAGGTTAGAAGTAGGGTTTGGTTAGTGTGTGTATGTGGTTTATTTATTTTGTTTGGCTAGGTAGTATGTAGTGGGTGGTGGGGTTGGCCGACTATGACAGTACGATTTTTTTTTGTGGTTTAGTGTGTTCGGGATTTTCACGGTTCACTGTATAAGGGTCGATGTTTCGGTATTCATGCATAGGGTTTTTCACTGTTGTAATATAGACCCGAATTATGTATCCTACAGTTACTGCTCCAATGCTGTTGATTGACAATATTTTGATACTTGCACATGCCTACACATCCATTTCATGCAGGCCTCCCAACATCTTCTCTCCAACACGGCCTGATGATGTCATCCACTATAAGGTGACCTGCAGTCTTGTAAAAGTCAGACTTGTGCTGTGGTGCTTGTGTAAATTACTGGGTTCTGTAGTTTGTATACATGGGTAAGGGTTCTATTCTCACTGCAGACAAGTGTGTGTGTGTGTGTGTGTGTGTGTGTGTGTGTGTGTGTGTATGCATGCTCTTGTTTGACATTACAGAGAGCCTTTTACACCAGCATTTGGGACACTCTTATTACCATATTCTCCTCAACCGACACTGCTGATGTCATCAGCTATATTTGATTTGTGGATATGCACTATTCCCACCATGGCAGGGTCAGAGACTGGCCTGGAGACCAGGCTGAAATCACCTCATCCTATATGATGCAGATTACAGTGACATGGCTTTCAATCTATACACATACATCATGGCATGGTTTGTAGGCCCTCTGTTTTGTTGATGAGAAAGGTCCATGGTCTCTCCAGCTTCTGCATGTGTGTGGTGAGGTACATGCAAAAGAGGACATTATAGTCTGTGTTCTGATGAGGTTCAGCTGCAATGCTGTCATACAATCCTATGATCTGAACATGATGGCATGACTTATGATGTGCACAACATAAGCTTTTAATACCAGTGTGGACACTTGTTCAGATTGCTGTCTACATGTGTTCCCAGTGCTTGCCTGACTGTGTTTTAGCATAGCAGCACTGTTGTCAGTGCTGTAATTAGCATGGAATTCCACTTTTCAGAAGGACAACATAAAGACACATTTCTGCATTTATTTGTAGATCATGTGGCTTTGTCAACAAACATTTGTCTGTGTTAGTTCTTTCTGTAGTATGTTATCATCATTGGTGGACTCGATTGCACCCAATATGCAAGAATCAGCAAACTTGGCAAGGCAAAGGCCATATACTTTAGCCTGAACTGTGCAGACATAGATTCCAAACAGTAAAGGGCAAATTACAGATCCCTGGGGTACACCAATAGTGACAGCTCTATTGATAGAGGTTGATTCACCAACATTCACAGTATGTGTTCTATCTGTGAGCCAATTGGTTACCCATCTAGTGATGTAAGAGTTAATATCCAGCTGGGAGAGTTTTGCAATGATATCTGTATGGGGGACTGTGTCAAAACCCTAGGCCAGATCATAGTAGGCAGTATGCACTTTTTTACCATAATTCAGGCCTATCACACAGAATCAATTGGCTTTGACAACATCCATACCTTGCAACCGTTCTGAATAATTCATTTTTACTGAGTTTTGGGGTCCAACTAATGGGGTGCCATGATTCCCAAGTGGCACCCCTTCATTTCTGATTTTTTGTCACTTTTTAAAAAAATTTAATTTATTTTTCATGGTTTGCACTGACGTCATCATGTGCGAGATGACGTCAGCTCTGTTGGGGCTACCAGCCAGTCGGAACTGAGCTCAAGGGCTCACATCACGTATTTCTGGCTGGATTTTTGAATGGATGTGTGCGCGGGAAGTCTGGATGTGAGCAACAGTGTTCATTACTTCATCTGAGAATCGGATCTGCGAGGGACAGCGTTTGTTACTTTGTCTGGGATCTGCTTGCACAGAAAGAATTGAGCAGAGCAAACGGTTCTCTTATGGATCTGCCTGCACAGAAAGATAGCATTCGTTCTCGTTTGGGATCATGAACAGAAAGGATTGAAGTAAGGTGTGTGTGTGTGTGTGTGTGTGTGTGTGTGTGTGTGTGTGTGTGTGTGTGTGTCTGTGTGTGTGTCTGTGTGTGTCTGTGTGTGTGTCTGTGTGTGTCTGTGTGTGTGTCTGTGTGTGTCTGTGTGTTTTTTCAGAAAGAAAATGTTTTCCATCCGGTAATGAAACAATTAGGGAAGTTATGACATGCTGTCAAACAATGGCTATATTGTTAAGGTTGTGAATAGTTAGCACAATCAAATCCAGCTTAGTGACAGAAGTTGTGTTTCTTGTCTTTCACTTATTGCATCTTCTGAGACATGTAGCACAAACGAAAGAATAGGCAATAACTGCAAACATAACTTCATGGGATGGGAATGATGAAGATGAAAAAACATTAGACATTTTCAGTAGTTTCACACAAAACAATCGCGTTTTATACTGCTTCATGAACAAATAAAGACTTCATAAAATTAGTAGAAGGGAATTGCCAAAAGTATTACTTCCTTTTAGGCTAGAAGATCATTTGAGGGATTTAGAAAGCACCTGAACTCGGATGGTAACAGCCACAGTAGCCAAATGCATTGTGTTTGCAGAGGCATATCCCCTCATTCACTCTTACAAACATATCCACACATTTACTGATATACCCCTTATCTTTCACTTAGTGACACAATGACCCTGATGTATCTTTTATTTTTTCACAATCCTGTAAACCATGCCAGACATTAGAGCTTCATGTTTCTTACAGTGTAAAATATTAATGCAGAGGGTTAGTACTATGCCTTGAAAAGTTGTTTAATGTGTCATTAGTGCAATGTTCAAACCCCCCACCTCACCCTTTAACTCTAACTTTTTTCTGAGAGTTAAGGTTACATATTAAAGGTGTTTCTGGTATGGTGTAAAAGACTAGCACTCTGCAAAGCAGCATATAATACATAAAAATTCCATTGGTGCCCCAATAGAATACACCTGGTGGCTAGAGGTACTCAGGCTCAAGCCCTGTACCTTGGGTACAGGGTAAAAAGAGCCTAAAGTCCCTAGCCACCACCACTTGTGAATTTATGTCTCATTTTTATCTGTTTCTCAAAGTCCGTGGTTTTCAGGATTTTTGTGGCAATCACTGAAGGATTGAATTCACTAATGACAGGCATTTGAATTTCACACTTCATGTTTTTCGGAAAATAGATGGTAGCACAAAAACCTTTTATTCGAGCAATTTTCTAAGTTTATAAGATAAAGTTATCCTATTTTGATGCTGTATTCCCCCGTTATTGGCTTTGTACAGGTTTTTTGTGCTAAAAGGTTAAGAGCCATGGTGAGAAGTGAGAACTGAATTCTGTACTCCCCCATTATTGGCTTTGTCCAGGTTTTTTGTGCTAAGAGGTTGAGAGCTATGGTGACAGCTGTGAGAATTGAATTCTGTATTACCTCATTATTGGCTTTGTCCAGGTTTTTTGTGCTAAGAGGTTGAGCGAACTATGGTGACAAGTGAGAATTGAATACACTTAATGATAGCCATTTAAGTTTCAGTCTTCCTATCTTTCAGGAAACTGCTGATTTGGCATAGTGGTATGTTTTTCAGACTGTAGTGCACAGGGTCCTGGGATCAAGACTTGGACATGAAATGCTTCATGGTAACATACCATTTTATCATAGCAACTTTCCAAAATGTTTGTTGCCCCCACCCAAAAAAAATGAAATTGAAAATAAGTGCAAGAAGCTGTGCAACATGCCTATGGCTTACACTACTGTCATTCTATTTTATATATAGATATAGATATATATTTTGTGGGTGTGGAATTAGACTTTTATGATGGAAATGTTCTGAATTGGGCAGTTTTGTCATTACTGGTTCATGTATTTTGTTTCATTGCCTACTGGAGAAATGTTCAAACAATACATTTAAAATGCGCTCTGTCTAACAAGTGTGCTGTACAAGGAATATAATTTAATAAAGTCAGGAAGGTGTATCAAAGAACATATATATTTCCTGTTTTGTGTGCAAGGGTCCAATGATTTGAAAACAGTCCAAGGTAATCTTTATCCACCACTTGCCATGCATTTTCTTTGGATGTGGTGTGGGTTTCAATGCTGTTTCAATTAATGTGAAATTCAAGGGTAGATGCCAAGACTATTTTCATTGTGAAACAGTATTGCTTTGTTTAGCAAATTTCTATTAGTGTTTGTGAATTGTGCTATAAAATGTAAAAATAAAATCCAAATAATCATTGTAGAAGTAAAGCAGTATGCACACATTAGTGTTTATGGTAAATGGGGCAAAATAGACAAGTAAGGGGACATTGGAATGGCTGCGGGGCATCTGGTGCCATATTTTGGTTGTCTGTTCTTCAGTTTGCATTTGAAAGTTGGTACAACACAATTCCATTGGAGTGGGCATGGTTACATAATTATGTATTCAAATTTGATGTTAATCAGTGTGCAGATTTGTACCTATTTTTCATGGGCCTTGTCCAGATTTTTGATGTTTCCAGGTTGAGAGGTATGAAAACATCACAGATCACCTATGGCATGACTCAACACATACACCTTCCTGATATGGTTGAATACACACACTTCAACACACCCTCCACATGGGTCATGTTTCCATAGAAGGGTGTACATCAACATGCATCCATCTGAGTTGGGAGAACAGCACCTGATACATGCATGTATAGACACATTCTGACTGTCTTCAGCCGTAAGGCAGACCAACACATCATCATGGACCTTTTCTAAATGGACACTAGTAATATCCCAGCTGTGTGCAACTGACCTTTGTGAGTTGTTAATGCTACATCATGTTTGTTACATCTGATGTCCTCAAAGAGGTCATCAAGGGCATGCATGATGACAGCACTGTTACCTTGTGGAACCTGACCAGGTCAAGGCATTTGACACAAATCCACACTGAGGTATTCAATCAACACTGTCAGATGTGGCCATAAACAAGCTATAACACCAAGTGGGTAGACCAGTGTATCACATATGTGGCATCTCACTATGTTGAAATGTGTGGCATGATCTATATTTCAGGTCTAGTGATCAGGTCTATACATCAGGGCTGTCTGCTAGGCTCTTTCCTATCCATTAGTTAATCACAAATGACATCCTGTGGCCAAACAGCTGCCTGGAGGACTACATATTGTGGGCAATCATTGACTCCAACTGTGATATTAGTATAATACAGACAGTATTAACACATACCAAAGATTGCTGCCACAGCTCTGACAACACCTCCAATGACAAGAATATATGGGGGGATTTATTAAGTCAGGAAAATAAACACACAACTCAAGAATAATGTGGGCATTACACCCTGTAATCAGACCAATAATTATGTGACCTGCGGTAGATCGTAAGGGGGACACCCACCAGCATGTGGTCACAGTGCTGACTACTCCCTTCTATGTAACACAAGTATTGAGTATGTGAAGGACATCCACATCAGAGGCCATAATACCTCCATATTTCCCAGCCTTCATCACATCAGTAACTCAGTACAGTGCACCATTCTTCATGTACAGTACCTCCCTACACATTTTCCACTGATGTGTACCACCTTTACCACAGTGAGCTGTCACAGCTTATTGGCCATATCTAGGTATTTGTTTTGTGGCATAAACATGACTGTCTGATGGTGTGGAACACCAATCAAGTTGTTACACTAGATGCATGTCTGCTACCTGTTCTGGTGATGCACACACTACATACATAGGTGTTTAGCAACATTAATGGCATGGATATCATGTGTGACAGTGTTGATTGTGCCATCTCCCTCTCTCTTTATATATATATATATATATATATATATATATATATATATATATATATATATATATATATATGGATCCCTATCATATGATAGAAACCTCATTTGACTGAGACCATCAGACTGAAATTTCAAAAAATTTTAAAAGACTGAAAAGTCACTTGATTGAAACCCATAATACTCAATTTTAACACACTAAATTTTAAACTGATCCATATAAAACCAGACTAGGTGGGGGCTATGTCCCCCCCAATGTGGGGCACTGTGCCCCTCGCACACCCCTAACTATACATACTTAACTCCAGGATTGCACTACAGTGGGGAAAGGGCATAGTAGTGGCAACATGTAGACTACTTTAAAGTATGTGAAAGGTATATGCCCTTTTCCCCACTGTAGTGCACAGAAATCTAGCCAATCCTGCTAGTCCTTGCTTTCTTTACCAGCCTGTGCCAAACAAGGTGCAGGCAGCCCTGCTACTCTCACTAGCAGAAGAGATAGCACCCTACGAATACAAGATGGCTGCCAAAATGCAGACGGCAAACACAAGCTGTCTGCCAGAAATACAGAAGGCAAAAACCAACAGCTCTGCATACAGCAAACCTTGTATCCCGACTATGGTACTCAATTTAAAGGTAAGAACACAGTGAAACTCACAAAAAGCACAACCTAACCACTTACAGACAAAAACAGAACTCACGGTATGAAAAAAAAAATGCAGTTAAACAGTATTGAAATGCAGTAAAATGCAGTTAAACAGTAATGAATTGCAGTAAATAGGAATGAACAGTAATGAAATGCAGTAATAAATGAGAAAAAGCCCTGCTGTTAGAGTGTTGGAACAAATACCACAAACAGTTCAAGCGAAAACAAAAACTTCCAATCATTAATAATTTTTTAAGTGCTTGCACACCTTTTTTATTTTGATTGGATGATTTTATGATGTGTTCTTTTTAAAAATGGGTGTGTTTTCTAAGAATAAATTCATTTTGGTCTGAAGAAGCAACTGGGACAGGTTGCAAAAGTGCTCACCTTTGTAATAAAGCTCTTGTGGAATATTTTACTTGGAATTGTATTTGCTTTCGTGCCTCCATGGTGTATTACTGATTGGAACTTTTTGTTTTCGCTAGTAATGAAATGCAGTTAATCAGTAAATTGCTTTAAAACAGTGCAAATGTGATAAATTAGTTCACAATAACAACAGTAAAAAAACAGCTCAAATAAAGCAGCAATTCAGTAGAATACTGTCATCAGTTTAATCAGGCTACTGACAAGCAGTATCAAATGCAGCAAATTAAATGCAGTTGAACACCAAAACACAAGCAGCAAAACGAAGTAGGAAGGGGCACAATAATTTTTTTAAGTAGAAAGTGAGGGAGACAGATGATAATTCAAGGTTAAGAACTAAAGGGGTGGGCATTCACAATTGATCTCTCTGTACTTAGTAGGATGAGCTGATGCAATGGGACTGGGAGGAGTGTCCAATATCAGATTTACAGTAGAGGCGGGAAACTCAAAAGCCACCAAGCTTTAAGACCACAAAACATTTGGGCAAGTGGGTGGGGATACACAGGATCAGAAAATAGGTAAGGATTCAATTCACTAAGCCTAAAACACAATTGCACAGTTTAAACAGGTATGCAGCAAATATTGTTTTAGTTAATCAGAAATGCAGAAAACAGTTAAAACTAAACACTTATCTTTTGTAGTGTAACAGCAGGTTTTTGGAAACCAGCAGAGCAAGGACAGAACCTCTAACTCACAGCAGCTTTGAGCAAACAAGCACAAACTGATGTTAACACTGGCTGTTTAAGGCAGAGAAAGAGGGACCAGCCAATGTTCAAATTATCCAATCAAAAATACCTTAAAACAGAGCCCTGTAGCAGTAACTCTAGCCAGATATGATTAAACTGAAAATTCCTCCCATGAAGCAACAGCTAGGCCTCTCTAGACAAAAGATTAACTGTACTACAAGCTCCAAAGGTCACAAACAGTACTAGATTCAGCTCTATGCTAAGTGTTTTTCAGTGCAGCAATAAGTAAAATGAACAGAACAAGTAGAGAAAACAAAAAGGAGACAGATCAGAACAGAGGTAGGGATTCATTTCACTAAGCCTAAAAAACAGTTGCACAGTTTAAACAGATATGCAGCAAGTATTGTTTTAGTTAATCAGAAGTGGAAAAAACAGTTGAAACTAAGCACTTAGCTTTTGTAGTCTCACAACAGGTTTTTGGAAAACAGCACAGCAAGGGCGGAAGGCCTAAGTCACTGTAGCTTTGAGCAAAGAAGCATAAATTGGTTTAAGCACTGGCTATTTAAGGCAGAAAAACAGGAACCAGCCAAAGTTCAAATTATCCAATCAAAAACACCTTAAAACAGAGCCCTGTAGCAGTAACTCTGGCCAGATCAGACCAAACTGAAACTCCCTCCCACGGAGCAACAACTAGGCCTCTCTAGATAAAAGATTAACTGTACTACAAGCTCCAAAGGTCAGAAACAGTACTAGATTCAGCTCTATGCTAGTGTTTGTCAAGTGCAGCAATAAGTAAAATGAACCGAACTAGTAAAGAAAACAAAAAGGAAACAAAGGGCAGGACAGAGGTAAGGACTCAATTCACTAAGCCTAAAAAAAATTGCACAGTTTAAACAGATATGCAGCAAATATTGTTTTAGTTAATCAGAAGTGCAGAAAACAGTTTAAAATATGCACTTATCTTTTGTAGTCTTACAGCAGGTTATTAGAAAACAGCAGAGTAAGGGCATAAGGCCTAACTTACTGCAGCTTTGAGCAAAACATATGCCCTGTACTCCAGTCAACTAGCCTGTATTGCTCATAATGTCACATACAGGTATAGCAGGGTCCCTCCTAACACCTCCAGCAGATGTTATAATGCCAGGACAGTGTGCGTGATTACCCTTGTAGAGTGTGTACATATCCTAATAGTTTTACAACTGTGTTTGTGCAGGATTATCTGTTATCATTCTATTTCACATATGTTATATCAGAGGCGTGGGATCACTGGTGGTATTATAGGTTCATAGGTAAGTACTAGGCTATTGGCCGTAGGGCCTATATAAGCCTAGCCAAAAGGTACCCTGGCTTTCGCCACCCAAGAAAATTATTTTCCTGTGCCACTGACGAGCAGAGCCACAGAAGTGATCCCCGGGATGAATTTCCTATCTCCCATATTATTCTGATATTGTCCATATTGTGGTTGCTTCTTTTAACTCATTACAGCCGAGTGAGCCTCTAGGCGTTTCTGCAGTTACCTTCTGCTGCACCTCTAGGCATCAAATATTGCTTGCTAATATTTGCATTAATAATTCAAAAACCATGCTACAGAGAGGGTATCAGAATATTTTTATTTTGAAGCATACATGATAGCAAGCACAATTGTATTGATATTTGACTTCTGTCAATGAGTATTTATTAGAACTGTAAGGTGATAAATTCATTTTTTAAAGGTTCAAGCCACATCCACTGGGAGTTACATGTGGACACTCAAAAGAGCTGTACAGGAGGGAATGAGTTAATTTTGCCCATGAAGCCTTAACCTGTGTCCCACTTGCTGAGATTACACTCATATTCAGGCAAATCAGTGTGCACAACTTCGTAATATGCACACCACCCCAATTGTATGTCAGATCCCTGATAGATGTCCTCTGAAATATTCATGTAGGGATGCTTATCTCACACAGACATGCTCCCCATTGTAATGTCACCTTGTGTGACAGTCACATAATAAACATTTGCACTGTGCAGTCCCTACTTTACCATATAGATACGCGATTGTTGTTACTGCTACAACCATCTTCCATTTACATGCCCTTATCTGCTGTACATTAGGTTGTTTCACCTGCCCTCTTTCCCTATGTACATTCCTTCAATTCATCTGTATGTCCCTATTCAATACACGTACTTTCCCTGAGTGCTCATTTTCCATGGCAATCCATGTACCATTACAGATCATTTACACAGCTTCAGTACAGAATGCCAGGAATGGGATATCGCAATGTACTGCACTGTCAATACACTGTCGCCTACTGTGTTTAGACCATATACTTCACAATCATACCTCTCAATTGCCCATATGTGCTCCTTATCAAATTTGAGGCTTGCTGCCATATCAGTGGGATGATCTCAGGACTGATGTGACTTAATATTACATACATTTGCATTCATACCTCTCAACTGTCCAGAGTTTTGCAGAATGTCTACATTTTTGTCTCATGTTTTTGATCTTTTCCTCATAAAATTTTGGTTTCCTGGCAAATCATTAGCATGTCATTACAGATTGAAGTCAGAAAATAATGATAGACATTTCAGTTTAAAATGTCATGCTCTTCGGAAAATTCACGCTAGTGTAAAACCTATTATTCTATCAAATTTCTAAGTTTGTAAGAGCAGTATTTCAAAAATGTCAATATTGTTGGGCTTTTGTTTCCCCATTATGTATGGCGTTGTCCAGATTTCTTGCTCTAAGTGGTTGAGATATATGTTTGAGTTTCATACTTCAAATCCTTCAGAACATGTATCTTAACACAAACCCCTGGTAATTCTAGTACATTTCGATAGGGTATATATGTCAAATATGTCCCTATTTCTGGATCATTGTCCCTGAATTATGTTGGCCTTTGTCCAGATGTTTTGCAGTAAGAGATTGAGAGCTTTCTGTGAAGCCCTGGTGATCATTGTGATATTCCGCACAAAACCATGTACGGTCAACGCTCTGATTTCAACAGGTGTGCTATCCATGTTTACTTACATGAGTTCCTGGCCGGCAACACTGTTGCCAGCCATTAAACCTTGCTAAAACACTATTGGCAGCATGAATATGCATTGCGTGCTGCTGCTCGCCTCGCACCACTGTGCTCACATGTAAACTCTATGTGGGCTTTGCACGAAGCCTCCAAATAATTTATTGAATCCCAGGGTATGTCTTTTTTCAGGAAATGGGAAATGCCATCTTTTAGCAGTTAAGCCTGGTTCCCCCAGTCAAGCTCAGTTTGCCTGATAGTACCCTGTCTGCCTTTATTGTCACCTCTGATATTTCACATGTTCTCCTTAATAAATTATTTTAGTGGGATATGCAAATGCTTCCATTGTTCTACACATAAAATCTTTACAGACCCTGTGGAATGCTTTGTCTGCATGCAAGCTTACTAACAATAATGGAATTTTTATGTTATGATTCCATCTGAATTTTCACTGTTCTAATTATATGTTTAAATGTCTCTCTATTAAACAAACCCACATTGAAACATGTCTGTCAATTTGTAGCACTTTTAGTATTCTCTTAGTTAATATAGACATGTATGTTTTGTAATCATGAATTAAAATGGAAATCAGTTTATATGACACTGAATCAGGGAATTGTTACTCCTTAGATGAAGTTGTTTTTTTTGAGACAGTAGGGTTTTGTAAGAGATTTCTCCATCACTGCAGCACACCAGCGTTGCTTATTACAGTCCTGTTTAGGAAGAACAACAGCACCAATGTGACAGATTGGTTTAGACAGTGTCCTGTGAACAGGATTTGTTGAGAGATACCCAACTTATGGGCCTTGATTATGGTCAGGAGACTGTGATATTGGTATAGGCTTGAGACAGTGGTCTGGGGACTGTAGTTTGACGGTTTATACTCCAGAGAGATGATTGCCTGGTAGCAATACATCAGTTATAGTCTCTTTGCTAGGAAGAAGTTGTATTCTGCCATTAAAATGAATATATGTGGGGGAATTGTTTTCCCCCATCAAAAAACTGTAGGCTTACTTCTGTGTCTGGAATTTTATAATGGATTAAATCCTCATAACATGGTTATAATGGACCAGCAAGTGAAATAATGGGCTTGATGAGTGGAATTTAGTTTTATAAGCTATGCTGTATCACATTCTTGCATCAGAGTTGTGTCCACATATGCAATCTGGTTGCATCAGGGTGTTAGGGTGTTTGGTACACTTTTGTCACACAAGCTGTGCTTCTTTATGTTGTTCATGGAAGACTCATATGGCATCTTTCCAGAAAGTTTAGTGATTTTTGAGCATAGATTTTTTTTCAGTTTCCTTGATTCCAGCTTAAAACTATTTAATATGCAAAGAAAACTGCAGACTTGTCTCACACTTTGTGTAACTTTGGTAAAATAAAAAGAAAACCACAAGTGATAATGGAGCACTATATCATACAAAATGAACTTTAATCCACTGGTTTAGTGCTTCCAGTCCAAGAATTAGGCCTTCATCAGAACAAAGTGTTAAAACACCGTCTCATTTTTATACCATCATCAATACACATCACACCAGTCAAATCTCATTTTACTTAAACTTAATGTAAAAACTGTTTAAAATGTGTTTGAATAAAAATGCATTTTAAATAAAGCATACATTTCTTACAAACATATAAACTATTTACACTTGTTGTAATAAGCTTTTCTTTTCAACACAACTTTATAGTTGATACCATTGTTAAGCCCTGGTGCCCTGCATGCATCTAATAAAACCTGCCATTTAAACTCTTTAAAATCTAGTTCCCCACCTCTGTCTCCGTTAAAGCCCAATGGAACATCATGATCTATAACTGTAAAAAGAAACTTAACACTGTTTTTGCTACTCACACAGTTTAAAGTGTGCTTGTAAAGAGCATTATCTAAATTTTTCTTTTTGATGGAAAATAGTGTTCATACATTCTGTTTTTAAGTTGCCTATTGGTTGTCCCAATATAGAATGAAGAACAGGTGGAGCATTTTGCCATGTATACCACAAATGTAGATTTACAATTAAAAATGCCTGGAACGTGCCACATCTTGCTTTGAGTTGCAGCATTAAAATCTGCTCCCTCTGAAATGTATTTACAAAAATTGCAACTTTTACATTTAAAAGTACCTATGTTGCCTTGAGGCTTTTTTCTTTGTCCACTTTCTAACATTTCTTGGAAATTCCTTCCTCTTGGGTTAACAAACATGGGGGCTTCTCCTACTGCCATCTGAAGATCACTATTTGAAACTAATATTCTCCAGTTGTTGGACACTATGTTTTTAATTTCTTTACTGTCTAAGGTAAAGGTTAACAACATGGACGTTACCCAATCCTTCTTGTTTCGTCTGTTTCCACTAAGCCCTTCCCTTTTGCTTGTACTAATAATGTCTTGGACTATTTTAGAAGGGTACCCTCTGTTTTTAAATCTAGAATGCAATTCTTGCACTAACAAATCTAACTGTGTTTCATCACTTGTAAGTCTCTTAATCCTTTAGTAACTGCCCCTTTATAATGTTATATTTCGCATAAGTGGGATGCATACTAGAGTAACTCAAAAGACCATTTCTTGCCACATTCTTATAACTGATGCAGGACCCCCAAAAATCTTTACCTTCCTCTTTAATAACTTCTAAATCTAAGAAACATATCTTACAATTATCTCAGCTACCAGTAAAATGTAAAAAAAGAGGTGTTATTGTTCATGTCTACAATGAACTGTAAAAGCTCAGTTTGTGATATTTTTTTGTTTGTTATTATGTTCCATAGTCCACTTAGAGTGTCAATGAGTTTTATGATAAATGTGGTTGAAGTATCTAGTTTGGAAGCCAGTCATGTTTTGCTGGTAAATTTGACTAGATTATTTGATATGCATATGAATCAGCTAAGGTTGTCTGCGTTTAAAGAAGTGCAAGGTCTGCATGACCAGCTAGAAGCAATTGAACCAGCCAAACAGCAAATGTGATAATTTTGTAGTAGGACCATGAAGTTAGTGAAGAAGCTGTGAGAGACTGAGCATCAATTTACTGAGATGGAAGACACGGCACAAAAGTGGAGTTTCAGGTAGTATGGAAATTTGAAAGGTGTAGAAAAATGAATTTGATGGAATACATAGACAGCAGAGAAAAACTCCATAGGAATAATGAGAAAGAGGTGTTTACCATGACCAGAAACTGCAGCCAAGGATGGGAAGCCAAGACAAATTCTGATCGAATTTTGAAGTTATGACTTGTTATGAAAAAGGGAAAATTTTATGGAATTTGCAGCAACAGGAGATAAAGTTTGCTGTGGAGGGGAAATCTGTGATTGTGGAGCATGATTATTCAGGAGTGACTTTAAAACATTGTTTGTATTTTGCAGCTGCACTTTGTGAATGTAAATGCTGGAGTCTGAAATTTCAGATGTCATTACTTGCTATTTTGAAGTTTTTTTTTGAAATAGTAAAGTGATGACTTTTAATAATCCAGATGATGCCACTGAGAGGATAACAGAACTACTACTCAGTGTAATTCAGATGGACAGAACAAATTGATAAAGAGAATGTTGAAAAAGGACAAGTTGGTACTTCGAGAGAAAGAAAATAACTTGGAGGAGGGTTCAGATATATGTACATATTTGATATGAAATCCTCATAGTTGTGCACTAACAATGCAAAAAACAAGATGGCTGGATAGAATGGAGACTTCTACATCAAAGTAAGAAATGAAGTAGCAAGAGTGGTTCCTCAAACACACAATCACTTACAATACCATTAAGAACACTGCTGCTGAACCTCTGCATTCCATGCATGGAAATCAAGGTGATGAAAGGAAATTCACCCCGGGGATTACGTCAGTCGCCCTGCTAGACAGGGGTCCAGGGAAGTAAATAGTGTGGGAAGAAATAGCCAGGTAATTGTTATGGCTAGGCTTGTATAGGCCCTAGGGCTGATAGCCTAGTACCAATTTATGAACCTATGGCATCAGAGAGCATCAGCACATGCCTGCACTTTTCCACTGACCTGTTAATGCCCATGGCTGAAGTCAACACTTCAGCCAGGTCATATCAGGCATCAGTGTTTCTGAATCGGACATCACATGAGCCCACTATTCACTCCCTGAAATGGCCATGATGTAAATGAAGCGTAACCTTGCTTTCTTTTACACACCAAACAGGTGGTGTCCTTTGGGCTAGCAGAAAAAGCCATTGTCATGTGAATATATTGGCACATTTCTAAAGAGTAGAATGGTAACCTGGGAATCATGCATTTTACATGATTTCTGAATCATGAGTAGCACTGTTTATCATTGTAGATAATGATCATACTCGCACAGGTCTCCTGCAGGAGTATATAGTCTCAGGATGTCAGAGGCATGCGTAAGCATCTAGCCATGCTTCATGTAACTGATATAACACATTCATTGTACTTAGCCTAATTTGCCAACATACTGCCCAAGGTTGCATAAAATTGTGAAGTTAGAGAACATGCCACCATTTTGTATACTAACTTGTATCCAACCTGGAAGCTATTTTTATGGAGTAGGCAGCAGTGTTAGAAGAAATATTAGTACTTTCTGGACATAGGGGCAGCTGATGAGGAGGTACACCATGATGTGCAAGTGTATGGTAAGTTGTCTACCTTCCAAAGGATGTGTACCCTTGCACAGCACTTAAGTTTACATAAAGCTTTGCACTGAAATCTGATGAAGACTACAGAAAGCACACATATCCACTGCAGACTTTCTCTCCCAACAGTTCCATCATTAGACATTGGCACCCGAATTTCATGGGAGGAACCAGGGAGTACTTGAACAGCTGTTCGAAATACAGGAAATAGAAATAAAGTTTATGAAACTTAGTAAGTGTGTGTGCATGTGTGTGTGTGTGGGTGTGTGTGTGTGTGTGTGTGTGTGTGTGTGTGTGTGTGTGTGTGTGTGTATAGATATATATAGATATATATATATATATATATATATATATATATATATATATATATATATATGGATCTACCTTAGTAGATTGACATGTTAAAAGAGCGAACACGAATTAACCGACGCCAAAAGATTGCAGGTCACTTCACCGACGCCAGAAGATCGACAGTGCATAAACACGACATCGCATACACCCGACACATCATACCAACAAACAAAACAAATCCCCTATCCAAAACCCACACACACAACACAAGCACACCAAAATCCTTACAAACAAACACTAACCCATACATACACAACTATCTACAACCCTAACCCAAACCCTTACCCTAAGGTCCGTCACTATCGCACATTCACCTAACCCGCGCCCTAACCCTAACTCACTTATCCCACCCCTACCCCTACAGACCACCAACATCGCACACTTACCTTACTCGCACCCTAACCCTAACTCACTTATCCCACCCCTACCTCTACAGACCACCAACATCGCACACTTACCTTACTCGCACCCTACCCCTAACTCACTTATCCCACCCCTACCCCTGCAGACCACCAACATCGCACACTTACCTTACTCGCACCCTATCGTCCGTCACTACCGCATACTTACACATCCTTTCCCCATCGCAGTGTTCTCAGCGTCGGTGTCTTCCTCCGTCGGTCTTCTGCCTTGTCGATCTTCTGGCGTCGGTAAAGTGACTTGCGATCTTCCGGCGTCGGTAAAGTGACTTGCGATCTTCCGGCGTCGGTTAATTCGTGTTCGCTCTTTTAACATGTCGCTCTACTAAGATAGATCCATATATATATATATATATATATATATATATATATATATTTTTTTTTTTTTTTTTTTTTTTTCCATCATTGTATTGGATAGCAAATTGGCTCACAAATAGAACTAAGGAAATATGGTGCACTGCTATACCTCCTCCAAAAGACCTGTCACCAGCAGTGTGACCTGTTAAGGTTTTATGGGTAACCATGTGTGCAGATGACTGTAAACTTGATGCGATCATAAACTCTCCAAGATCCTCCAAGAGGGCCTTTCCCAGACCAGTAGCTGGTGTCAAAACCATGAACTAAAGCTGTACGCCAAGAAATGTTGAATAATGTAGTTTGGGAAGTAAGATGTTCTTTGTAACTATCACATCAACAATACACCCCTGAAAACTGATTCACTAGTTAGGAACCTGGGAATCTGTGTAGACCACAAACTGTCTTTCGATCACCACATATCCACTATTGCAAAAAAGTATTTTCATTTCACTGTTTTTTATTAATATCATGGTGTTTGGGTTCAAGGATGTGATAATTTGACTGTATTTCATACTCATCAGGCCAATCATAAAACTCCCACACTACTAACTCCACACCTAAATCATCATTTCTTTGCGTACTTTAACTTAATTCAGAGATCTTGCTCAGAACACCTTTTCATAAATCATTTGCATGCATGCCTCTGGCCTACCTTACTCATATTCTCAAACTTTCATTGTTTGTTTTTCTTATCCATTGTACCCATAATATTGTTTTCCTCTGTAATATTGTTAATTTGTCTCTATTTGTATGTCTGTTTGGGGCTTTTCCCCTCGGGTCTCCACTGAAAAAGGGTAATTCTTACCCAGCTGGACCAACCCGGTTAGCAAATGCAAATAAATAATATAAAATAAATAAATAAGGTCCCTTTTATATACCTCTCCAAACATTTAATACAACTCAAATGCTCACACGACTTTCATTATGTTCTTATAGCTCAAGGTTAGACCACTGGTTTAGTAAAGCAAGGATCTTGAGTTCAAGTCTTATTAAGGCCTCTGTTTGTCCATTAACTAATGGGGTTGGGCTTGATTAACTTGAATGTACCCATAAAGACTTAAAAAGTAAAAAGCCATAGGTATTCAGAAGCCATGTAGCTGAAAAATAGTATGTCCTTAAGGGGTCATCTGTATATATCCCATGAGGCTCCATTATAGGATTTAAGGTATCACATAGTGAAAACGTTAGTTTGGCTGAGTTTTAATGCATTTTTTTACTGAGTAGTTTGTCTGTGTGACCGTTTTACCCTTTGACTTTGGTGTTAGTTGAAATATTTTGCAGGCACCTAAATGATTATGGGCATCAGGCTTGATTTTAAGCTCTGTTTCTAAAGTATAGCCAAACAATCCACTTGTGCTCTGCTGATGAGTTCAAGGGGGTTGGCAAAATGGTAAAGATCTTAATTTCACAGATATAAAGTATAGGGTTTGATTCTAACCTCTAGTTACTGATTAGGCAAGCTGCTATTATACAGTATTCAGATGATACCACTGTCATCTGCACAGCTCCCTCCCTGAACTCTTATCCAAAACACAGAGTGCCTTCTCAGACATAGAGCATTTCCTCAAAGAAAAGCAACTCATACTAAACCCAAACAAGACTAAGCTAATGATATTCTCCTACAATAAATCCACAGAACCCACTACCCCACTTTACAAATTCTCTTCCAACAGTACTGTCATTGAACCAGTAGATAGTGCAACGTTACTTGGTGTCACACTAGATTGCTCTCTAAAATATGACAAGCACATTGCTCTTCCCATAAAAAAGGTTCATATTAAGCTCGGCTGCCTGTACAGGTCAAGAACATTCCTCACCCCTTCCACTAGACAAGCCATTGTAAGAACACATCTTCTGTCCACACTATTGTATGTCTCCCCCATATTTATTAATCTTAGAAAATCTGAACTGTCCAAACTTGAGGTCTGCTACAATAAAATAGCTCATATTGCTGCAGGCCTCCAATATAGTACTCATCACTGTAAAGCCCAGAAACAGCTACACTGGCTTGAGCTACCTAACCTTTTATCACTTAACCAAATCAAAATTGCTTACAGCATCTTATATCATCTTGATGCCTTTCCAGCTCTAAGGAATCTTGTGCAGTCTTATAATACCACTCGTACCGTCCGGCCATCCAATAAACTAAATCTAAAAGTCATGAAATCCAACAATTCTATTGGAGACTCAATATTCACAAACTATATTGCTAAAATATGGAACTGTATTCCCCAATATATACTTAATACTCCTACTACCTCAAAATTCAAACTCCTTCTTAAAGAACATCTAAACAATAAATGTCTCTGTTCCTGTATCACTCCTGGATAATTCTCTCTTATGTCACTCTTTGCATTTTTCCTAAACTCACATCACTTACTAATTCTCCTCCTCCCATGACCACTCTACTTCTTAGACTTTTATCTTTTTTCCCTAAAATTTAGAGTTTCTGTAAATTATAAATACACTGTACTGTATCAACTATATGCATATCTTACTTTTCTTTCTGCTTGCATTAACATTATATGATTTCTTTAGTCTAATGTTATATTACTTGTTATAGTATTTTACTTTGTGTATGTTTAAATACTATGTAAATACCTAATCTCTTGACTTTGTCAAACATACCTGAGTGGGGTATAGTGACAAATGCCTTGGCCAGGTCAGGGTAGGCAATGTGAACCATTTTGCCCTTGTCCATTGCTTTGGTGACCTTCTCAAAGAAGTCTATTGGGCTGGGTAGGCATGACCCACCTGTAGTGAAATCAAACAGGATTAGGTGCAGTGTCTGGAGGTTTTCTATGTCATTACTATGATAATTCTTACCATATCTTTGCATATGAGACTTGTGAGACTTACGGGTCTGTAGCTTAAAGAGTCCATAGATGGCCCACATTTGAGCAGAGAGATGACAGTTGTCATTCTCCATTCATGAGGCAGATTCTAGAGGACCTGATAGGTCATATTTCATGCTATTTAGAAGGCAGCCTGGGATGTTGTCAGGGCCCATTGGTGTAGTGCTGTTGGCCTTAGAGAGAGCATTGAGGACCTGTTCCCTAGTGATAGTTGGGAGGATTTATGTGTGATAGTGTTTCTTGAGGGCAGACAGGTGGGGGAGGGTAAAGTTAGAACTGAATTTGTCTGCCAGTAGATTTGCTATATTTTCTGGTTCAGTGTAGGTGACTCATTAACAATGAGCTCTGCACACAATTGTCTATTGCTTTTGAGGTTGCAGACATAATTAAAGAACACCTTGTGGTTGTCCTTGGCCTGGGAGGCCAGATTTACCTCAAATTTGGCATGACGCTTCTAAACGTTTTGTCCTTTGAGTTATTAGTTTACTATGATGAGAGCACGGAATACTTCTGTGTGCTACATGTCCTAATTTTTGCCATGATTTTCTTCCTTCTGTTATACAGCATAGTTATGCTACGATTCCTCCAACATAGACTGTTTTTTTTTAGTTAGTTCTGTACTTATTTTGGTAGGTAGAGCTGCCTCTATGCAGTTACTAACATGCTTGTATTGGGTTTCTATGAAAGGTTCCACATAGGCAGCATTGTTCTCACAGTTTGCGGGAGGCTTCAAATTTTGCCAGGTAATCACCACAGTGTAGTTCCTGAATACTCCAGAGTTAGCTGGGATTCCATGTTTTATTTTTACTTCAAAGGAGAACACTTTGTGGTCTGACCTTTCCAGAGAGGATATTACACTAGGGGGTGTGCAGTGCTCTTCCATATTAGTATGGACCAGATCCAGTATGTATGCACCCCTGGTTGACATATTGGCCATCTGGTTCCAAGAGTTTGTGTTTATAAAGTTCAGGAATCCCTGTTTCTGCTTATTTGGTGTCATATATGGTTCCCAATTAATACTGCGGTAGTTAAGTCACACATGAATATGATATTGGGTTGAATGGTAAGCTTAAATGCATGTTATGAGTTTCCTGTAGCTTGTAAGGAAGTGCTATGGGATTTTGCCTATTGTCATTTGAACATGAAGAAGCTCAAGTACATTGTCCTGTTTAACTGGCCTTGAGCCATATTTGTTTTTGATATAAATTGAGACACCTCCACCTTTAGTCCTTGCCTGTGAGGTAGCTGGTCTAAATGTGTGGAAGATATTATACCCTTGCACTGCCAGGGTGCAATCCAGGGCTTTAAATCATCTGTCGGCGACTGCATAGATATCAGCATTCTGTAGAGTAAAGAGAGCTTGTAGAGAGTGGAGTTCCTTATTTAAACTTCTAGCATTGAGCATTAACACTTGTAGATTTTTTTGGTTTTGATTTGCTATGTCAGAAGGATTGGATACTAGAAATCATTCATAATGGGTACAGGTGGCAATGGGACTTCTTAACACAAAAACCACGGAATTCTGGACCATCCTATAAATCAAACCTACCACTTTTCTCCCACCATTGCTCATATGCTATCCCAGGGAGTAATAAAACCTGTATGAGAAGATCAACATGTAAAAATATTCTTCTACTCAAAAATATTTCTAGTGTCCCAAAAGGAAAACAACAAACGGTGAGATCTTAGCTGGTAACTAAGTTGCTGAGGTTGTTAATTTGTTTACCAGCTAAGATCCCACCGTTTATTGTTTTAGTTCTGCGGGATCAGTCAAAAAGTACTGAAGCCCTGACCTGGGCATTTTTACCTGGATGAATGGAGTGTTTTAGGTGTTTGCAAACTCTTAGTGTCCCAAAAGGAGGAAACATCAAATCCTGTTTTGGATCTGTCCTTCTTAAGTCTCCATGTCAGGGTTTCAAAGTTCAAAATACTCAACCTACAGTCTCTCTCCCTAGATTCCTCTTCTAAGTTTCTTGGTAACTCTAGACCTAAAAGGTGCATATCACCATATACCTATTCACAGAAATTTCATATGCTTTTTCATACTGTCTGTTTCTGGGTCACATTTTCAATTTTCTTCTGTACCTTTGGTTTGTCTACAGCACCAAGGATATTTGCAAAGTGTTTAGCACCAGTGATTGTTTTTTTTCAGTTTTCAAGTAATTTACTTCTTTCCCTACTTAGCTGTTTTATTTTTGCAGAATCTGTGCAAAATTGTCAAGAATTTCTCCTTTGTCCTAAATCTCTTTCAGAACCTCAGCTTTTATTTCAGTCTGGGGAAGTCCTTTCATTCCTTTTAACAGTGTAACTTTTTCAGGATGCCTACTAAGCACTCCCCAAATGATTCCATTCCTGCCTCAGGAAATTGTTCTTTTTTTTCTCAGCAGCATCTAATTATAGTAAGGGAATATATCAGGACTTTGAGACCTATGACTTCCAGAATTTTCATGATTCCTCTAGCCAGACAACACATGAAAATTAAGTGGTTTCTCGTATTTGTATGGGCTCATCATCAACACCATCTTTCTTAAATCCCTGTGGCAAACTTTATCCTCAAGGAATTTCATGGATGTATAGACCAATTGCTTATGAATCTAGGTCTTCCAGTTTCACCCTCATCATCTTCCTGGTCTGTAATCACAGATGCCCAAGACTTTTTTTCTGAGAGGCTGTATCTAATAGATTCAAGGTATAGGGTCTTTGGAACCATCATTTAGAAAGGAGGCATATAAACATGAAACAGATGATGGCATTAATAAATGCACTGAAAATTCTAAATCATTTGTGGACTCCAGGAAATATTTTGGTAATCAGTTTCCCAAGTTGACATGTTTCCCTCCATTCACAACAGACTGTTGAAAAAACTTCTTCCTTGCAAAAATGCTTAGAAGACAGATGCCTTTTCTTTCTTGTGAAATTGAAATCCTGAAATGGATCTGTTTGCTTCCATCCACAACAGACACTTGAAAATCCTGTCTCCCGGGCTCCTTGCAGGAAGGTGTTGAAGACGGATGCCTTTTCATTCTCATTGAGGACGAAGTTCCTATATGCCTTCCCCCTCTTTCCTCCAATAACCAGAGTTCTTTTAAAGATCTAAAAGGTATTCTCCAAAACCAATCTTGGTATACCCACTTTGTTTGAGACAAGAGTGGTTCTCCTTTCTTGTCAAGATGGCAAAGGGCAATAACCACATCATTTCCCACAGGACTGACTTATTCATAGAGAATAAGGAATTTCTGATTCTTCCCATCTGAAAAAAAATCACATCTAATGTCCTGAATAACAGACTTTTGATCCCTCTTAGGCACCATTTTTCTAAAGGTATACAGTAAGTGATAAAGAAAGCCAGGAAACCTGCTAGTAGAAAATTTTATTTGGCTTACTGGAAGAGATTTTCTCGTTGGTGCCACAGAAGAATCCAAGATCCTATAAAGGGTGAAGCTCCTTTGGTTCATCAATATCTGTGTGAATTGTTTAAATCTCACCTTTTACACTCCTGCATTTAGATTCCTTTCCTCCTTTTCTGCCTGTCTTCCCATAGATCCTCCTTTCATCCTTATTTCAGGTAAAACTGTTTCTGAAAGCAGTACATCATATTCATCCACCAAGGAAACAGGCAACTCATCTTTGAGATCTAACTTTATACCTGAAAAACTTACATTTTTACCTTTTAAACTAACTTATTAGGTTCTTCACATGAGACATAAGAGCCGAAACCAGAGTAGCTCCAGTTGCAGAAATGGTCAAAGAGGACAGCTTACAGAGGTTTGGGTACATATGCAGAAGACTATCTAGTGCAGAAGATTTGGAACAGACAGGAAGAAGGCAAGAGAAAACAAGGGCATCCAACAAAGAGGTGGATGGACTGTGAGAGAGAAGACCTGCAACAGTCAGGTATGAGTGTCAAAGAAGACAGGAGAGTTGACTTGAATAGAGAGAGATGGCAACAGTTGGCATGATACCTCAACTCCATGTAGAAAATGGGGGAAAAAAGGGAGTTGTTGATAATGACATGGAAAACAGTGTTACTCACTGCTCTTCAGTGTTACTATGTCACCACCCCCCCCAACACAAATGGATAAGCTGACTGCAGCTGCTAACTTCGTCCCTCCCAGTGCTCCAATGATGCCTTGCAGTTGCATTTAACTTTGTCATCACCTGATTTCATCATCTACTAGCACTAAAATGGCAACCAGTAACTGCTTTTGTATTGTCTTGTACATGATAAGCCAATAGTATTGATTTATATGCACCACAGGAGTGCCCTCCTAAAAAAAAACATTCATAGGAAGTTACTAGGCTACTGGCCCTGAGGCCATTACAAGCCTAGCCAAGAGTTTCTCCTGTACTCCACACCCTCAGATTCTACTAAATAGGATTTTGGCTCGGCACATATACTTGTTACTTGACCAATCCGGTCAAAACATTTTTGCAGGTTGTATCCTCACTGTCTCTCCTCCTTTCAATGGATGAAGAAATCTGCTCAATTTATCATAACTATACTTCTGAAAGAATGGTTTCTGTATAGTTGGGCTCTGATTGTTCTGTTGTTCTTTGCTTTAGACCTCAACAAACTGGAACTGATAGGCAATGTTGTTTTGCTTTGCCTAGATAGAAGTCTCTGAGCAGTTGAGCCAAGTGTATCTTCATGGGGTATGTTTCAGAGATTGAGTAAATTCAAAAAGACATCGGTATTATCACACTTTGACTTCTCTAGCAATTGCTTTGCACTCTGTACTGCATGTTCAGTTAGTCCATTTGACTGTGGGTATTCTGGACTACTAGTAACATGTACAAAGCCCTATTCTTTTGCAAATTTATGAAACAACTGACTGGTAAATTGGGTACCGTTATCAGAAATAACTTTGTGTGGACTACCATAGTCTGAGAAATGATGTTTCACCTTGGTGATAACAGCAGTGGATGGCAGATTCGGTAGTAAGTCAATCTGAAACCAGTTTGAATAAGAGTCTACCAACACTTAGTAATGCTGATTGTTCCACTCCAATATCTCAGTGGCTACTGTTGACCAAGGTAGTTCAGGAACTTGACTTAGATGAAGTAGTTCTTTTTGCAAATGCAGTTTAGTACTATTGTATACTGAACAAGAAGAAAGTACTTTATCAATGTCTTTTGCTAGAGAAGGCCAAAATACTAGTCCTCTTGCCCTTCTTTTGGTAGATTTGGAACCTGGGTGACCACAGTGCAAAATCTGGAAATATTCATATTATAAGGAAGCAGGAACAACAATTTTAGGACCTTTCAAAACAATGCCATCTTCCATCAACATCTCATCTTTGTAAGTGAAATAAGTTTTCACGTCAGGTGGTACACTAGATTGCTTTGATGGCCATCCACCATTAATGTAGTGATTGAGCTTTTGCAAAATTGGATCAGTCTTTGTATGATCTTTCAGCTCATCAGGTCTCATGGTAGAAAATTACACACTTCCATGAGATCAAAGTCAAAATTCTTTGTATGAAGCTGTTCCATTGCACTTTTGAGTGATCTGGAGTAGGTATCAGCCAGATAAAGAAGTTTGCCTTTTGTATAGATCATTTTGAAGTTGCACTTTTGCAACATGAGCATCATTCTTTATAATATCAAGGGAGCTGAATGCATAGGCTTCTTTAAAATAGTGACTAGAAGTTGGTGATCAGTTTCAATCTGAATAGCTCGACCACAGATATAACCATGAAACTTGGAACATGGAAATACTATTTCCAAAAGTTCTATCTCAGTTTGAGCATATTGCATTTCAGTTTGGGTAAGAGATCTAAATGCATAGGCTGCTGCTCTGCCTTCTTGAAGAATAACTGCACCAAGACCAAATTTTTAGGCATCACAGGAAAGAGTTACTGGTTTATTGGCATCATAGTATCTTAATGTGGGTGGGGTGGCAATTTTCTGCTTAAGGCCTTCAAATGCTCTCTGGTAATGTTCCAACCAAGACCATGTAACATTTTTGCACCTTAGCTCTCTCAAAGGCACTGTCAACTCAACTCACTAAAGTCTGGTATAAACTCGCCTAGATAGTTGACCATACCAAGGAAACGTTGTAGAGCTTAAACATTATCTGGTGCTAGTATCTGAAGAATGGCTGCCTGCTTGAATGGGTCTGATCGCAAGCCAGTGCTGGTAAATACATGACCTTCATATGTAACTTCTGGTAGTCTGAATTTGCACTTCAGAGAATTGAGTTTTAAGTTCACTTCACATGCTCTGTCTAGAACTCTTCTAAGGTTTCTGTCTTGCTCTGCTTCACCGTTGTCTCCAACCAATAAATCATCTACTATTATGCCACAAGAATAACCCGAAAAAATTTGCTACATTGCACTCTGAAAGACTTCACTTGCAGAATGTATTTCAAATGGCATCCTGAAGAATCTATATCTTCCAAATGGGATACTGAAAGTAGCCAATAGTGAAGATTTGTGATCAAGCATCACTTGCCAGAATGAACTTTTTGGCATTCTGTATAAGGGCTGTGACTTCTTCAACTGTGTGCATAGGATGATATGGTCTCTTAATGCTTTGTTCAAATCTCTTGGGTCAATACATATTCTGATTTTTTCTGAGCCTTTTTTTTTTGTGGGCTGCTATCATGGTCGATACCCATTCAGTTGGTTCTGTGAATGGACAAATTATGCCTTGCTGCACCATTTTGTCCCACTGAACTTTGACCTTATTTTGCATAGCTATCAGAGCTTTTCTTGCTGGTCTGACCTCTGGGTTTAACTTCATTGAATACACAACTGGAAGTTTGCCCAACTTGTCATAGAAAACATCAGAATACTCTGAGAAAATAGCTTCAGTAAAATTGGAACTAGGATATGTGCTTATAAGATAAATTTCTTTGTTAAAGGAAAGCAAATTCATTCTCAGACTGTCTCTGTGACCCAGTAATGACTACACAGGTCTTCAGACTACATAGGATAGTAACTTGTACCAGTTTCTAGCCAGATAACATGAAAGCACTACTGAGCCTTCAGTTTGAATTTCTTCAACTCTATAAGCAACAAGTTTCGCACAACTGGCCACATTTAGTTGTTCACCAGCTTTCACCTTAGTAAAATTGTCTGCTGACAACATTATACTTTGAACCAGTGTCTACTTTGAGCTCGGTGGTTTTACCATTGATCTGGACAGTACAAAACACTCCATTCTTTGCCAACAAACTTACTGCATCAACCTTTTCACCAATCACTGACATACCATCTGTGTAGAAAGGACAATTACAGCTTTCTACATGATCAACTTGCTTTTTTACATGTCCTTTTTTATAACTGTGTGAAGTTTACTTGATTTGCAAAACTTTTGAAAATGGTTCAATTTTTTTACAATTGTGGCATTGCTGACCAGATGCTAAGCTTTTTTTCTCTCTTAGACTAATGATTGGCACCACAATTGTGACAGTTAACAATAAAGCTTGATTTGGGTTTTGCTGACTCACCTTTGTACTGCACTGAGCATGTTCTTTGCTTAGAACTTGCAGGAAAATTATGGGTTTTACCTGCCATACCCACAGGGGTTACAGCTGCCATGTGCTTAGGCCTGCTTCTGCTAGCCATGTGTTGCATGCTGTCTACATTTGCCCTGGAGAATGCTAAAACCATGCATACTTGTGTGCCTTTCTGTAACTTCATGGATTTGACAAATCTCAATAGCTTTATTCAGCATTAAATCACAGTCACGAAACAAAATCTTTCTCACCGCAGCACTATTAATGCCACAGACAAGCCTGTAATTATTAACTTGTCTTTTAAGTCACCAAACATACATGTTTTAGCTCTGCTTCTCAGGTCAGTAATATAATCTGCAAATGTTTTTCCTGGCCTTTGATCTCTCATGTAAAATGTCTCTCTAATGTAACATTTGTTTGGGGGTTACACATTTCCCTGAATTTGCATTTCAAACACTCTGGGTCTTCCCTTGATTCAGCCTGTACAACAACGTGATGGTTTTCACCTTCTCCTTCATATACTGCTGGTGAATACACAAATGAACGCTCTCTTTTAATGGCCTCTGACACAGCTAGGTTCAGTAAAATGAATGCCCTGGTGCATGTATCTTTGTCAGAATAAGCTGCTTGTATAACATAGTGTACTCTTGCTCAAATATTTTCCAATTCTGTGCAATATTCTGTTCAAATACAAGTTGTGATGGTTTTCAAAATCTGTCTGCCATACCAACAAATTACAGTAAAACACAATGCAACCCAAGTCCACCTTTAACTGTACAAACATGTACACTTGTTCATATGCCTGAAATGTATGCCACTATTTTTAACTATGTCCAATAGCACAACAAGCCTCTGAATAACTGAACTCTGCAAAATAATTCTCTTGGGTACAAGAATACTCTTGAAATTACTGTACTGTAAGAAGTCATCTCTTATTTGTTTAAGAAACATTTCAATATAAGGGTATTGTCCGAATAAACTGGGCAGAAGAAGCTAAGAGTAAAAGCATTTCGAAGTAATTGAATTTTGCGAAGAAACAGTATACAACACATTGAAACTTTCCCAAAATGGCTGTACTTTGCTAAATAATGTTTTACAGTGCAAGAAACACTCTGTAATGGTGGCACTTTATTAATAGACACACCCAGAACAGGAAACTTTTTGAAATGGCCATTTTGGACTGCACTTTATGAAATAGTTGCACTTTGTACACAAACTCTTTGGAATAAATGCACAGTAATAAGCACACACTGTAAGCACTTTTACACACTTTGAGATACTTCATATAACTCTAGTTATGCCCTTAATAGCTTCATTCAATGCAAAACACAGCAATTTGCCAAAAAAACATGCAGTTGCCTTGCTTTATTTATACTTAATGTGCCCTTTTTACCCTTATTATATTCATTTTGTTTGTTTAATCTTTTTTTCATGGTCATTATACTTTTCTTTTGCTCATTTTACTCTAAACATGCCCATTTTACTTTAAACATGACTGTTTTGCAGTTCTGCGGTAATTCCTAACCCTTTATGTGCTTTTCTAATAATTGTTTTTTCAGATATCTTAATTTTAAACATTTTATTTAATTAATAAATGTTGTGTACCTCTCGCTTGTTTAATATGGTTTGTGCCCTTGTAATGCTCTGTTGTATCTTTTTTTTTATAAAATCATTTGTGCAAGTTTTCATTATCTTTGGTTCGTTTCTGGCCCTTTTTTGGGCTTGGTTCACTTAATGTACCTTCCCTGTTGACTCTGCAACTCATAGCTCTGAAAAGCAGTGTCTGGAATCCCGGTTCTGACACCATGTCGCTCATACAGTCAGGATAAAGTAGACAAGCATTCCTGAGTTCTGTTCAAGCAGCTTTATTATGTACAAACACATCAGGATTGAGGCTTAATAACTTTAACATAGACAAACTTATAAACAAACTAGCTATCATACTCATACACTCTCTGGCTGCACTCTCAAAATGGCACTGAAGCTAGCACGTGCTTGCTATTTATATACATGTGCTGTCCTTGAAACACTTCTTAAAGGTACAACACACACACAGTATTCTACAGTTACTATCATCTCCTATCTTCCTGTATTGTCTAATATTTTCAAATATTTATATATTACTTGTCCCTCACCTTACGGCATTGTATTTCTAATTACCATAGTTGGTAAAATTTGTTTCCTTATCTTTGCCTTTCATACTTGCCATACTTCTTAAATTACTATAGTTAATAATTTCCTTTCTACACCTACCGTAGCTCTTTTTTTACCATCGCTGGTAGTTTTTTCCTTCTCCCTTTTTTCTTTCCAAAAAAAAAAAAATCCTGTTCTTTCTTAAATTTCCTTCCTTAATAGTTTGCTATTATGGCAGAAAAAGGCCTCACTGGGTTTAAAAAGTGGGTTAAGTGTGCGTACATGATACAAATGTCTGATGCCCACATTGTGTATGTTTAATGCCATGAGCCTTTACATCCCCAAGAAGATTTTTCAATCTGCCATGGCTTCAATTCTGAGGCTTTGGTAGAAAGAAAGAATAAACTTATACTGAAAGGCTTATTACCATCTGCTTTTGGAGAGCCAATATCTGGGGCTCAATCCCAAATGTCAAAACCTTCATGTACAAAACCATCCACCTCATCCTCCCTGGTTTTGGAGCCATTGAGGAAAAGGCATAAGTTAGATCTGATCATGTTTAAGAGTTTCTCACCCCCAGATCTGAAAAAGAAAAGGTTATGGACCCAATCACCTCAGATCCAACAAAAAAAGATATCGGATCCAACTGCCTCAAGCATTGTATATATACCCAGGACAAGATACTTGCCATGCATGGATCCATTGCCTTTAAGGGTGCCCTCACCCATTTTAGAGCATCATCCACCCAGGTAGCCCTCTCATTCTTTCAGAAGATGTGGAAAGGGTGGTGTGGAAGTTCCTCTCAGTGCAGAGTCAGATGAGTGTTTTATCAGCTCCTACCCCTTCAGGTCAGGAGGTCCATTCTTCAACTACACCTCCACTGCAAGTTACTCCTTAGATTCTGGCTCTATCTGCCTCTGATGCAAAGATAGCAGTATCTTCGATCCAGACTTTACTCTGAGTGCTCTGGTTCAGCTGGATCCAGAGGGCTCTCAGAGCCAAAGCTTCCCTGTCAAATCTTTAGTGTTGGAGTCAATTCTGAGGTTGTCAGAGCCATCTCTCTGCCTTGGAGCCTCAACAATGAATATCTTTGGCCCAGCTTCTATCTTAAGGAGATTGCTTTTTAAGTGGGGAAGGACAGCGGTGCAAAAGCTTGTCTTTTCAGCACAGATGTCTTCTCCTTCACCAGAGCAGTCTGCCTTTGAGGCTGTGAAGAGGGGTTTTTTTGCACCGGCAGAATGGATGGATCCGACCCCCTTAGCTCTGCAGCCTTCTACCTTGACGTCTCTGCACTTGAAGCCTCCTCACTTTTTACCACAGGGACAGCCAGTCAGAGAACCCCAGGGTTCCCAACAGGGTATTATAGTTTCTTCTGATATCTCCCCAGAGCATTCCTCTAAGGAGGTCCATCAGAAGAACTGCAAGAGGAAGCACTTGGACTCTCCTCAAGAGTCAGTCACAGAAGATACAGACTTTGATGAAGGTGAAGGGTCCCCATGGTCTCCACCTGAAGATGTTTCATATTTAGACATCCTTAAGATCTTAAAACAGAGAGGTGGTTGGATGCTCAGCAATCCTTCATCTGAGGAGTCAGTATACCTAGAGGTTTTCGGTACTGACCTGTCTACATCCTGGTTTACTCTGCCCACAGACGAGCTTACTGAATTGGTCTTTTGACAGGCATGGAAGGAACCTGACAAAGTTGAACCCATACCCAGAAGACTGGACAAGATCATAGCACCATCTTTGGATAAGCAGTTTTGGGTAAAGGGGTGCCTGTTGATGCCATGGTCATAAGAGGAGGCCACCAAAAAGGAACTTGCCAAAGAGAGTTCCACTGTCCATCCCCCTAACAGGGAGTCTAGCATGATGGACAGGTTTGGGAAGCATGTTTATGCTTCAGCAACCTTTGCCTTAAGGTCACTGAATTATATGGGACATTTTACAAGGCTATAGAGGGATTTGATTAAGGAATTGTGAAATACCCTCTCAGGATCTGTTTCTGCAGAGGTCCAATAATCCATGACTTTGCAGTTGGCTACCCTGCAATCTATTTCAAATTCATGCATGAGGCATATTTCAACATGTAGCCATGGGAACCTCAAGGGCAGGGGGTTCAGGCATTTCCATCAGGAGACATGCCTGGATGCACTTCTGTGATTTTGTGGAGCCTTCAGGTCTTTGTTCATCAATGCTCCTTTTGATGGCAAGGCTTTGTTTTGCCCCAAAGTGAAGGACATATTATCCAAGTGTGAGAAGGATGGAAAGACCCCGTCTGCAGTGGGCATATGTTTTACCCCTCAAGAGATCCTTTTGTAGGAATCAACAAGTTGGTTGGAATACGTGGTTCAAGAATTTCCAGGGTCCTTTCCAGGACACACATGGAGGAACTTCCCCGAGGGGCGGGAGGGGACTCTAATAGTAGACACCACCATTGTGGCAGTGGAGGCCCACAAAGTCAGGGGTCCAAGGATTCTTTCTTGGACAGACCCTACCAGCGTTCCTCAAAGGAGGCCTGATTGCCCACCTCTGGAGACAGTCTGGGGTCGATTATCCCTGCACCAGAGAGCTTGGCTAGACATAACAAAAGATACTTGGGTGCAGAAGATTATTCCCAGGATTATTCCCTTCCACCTCCAATCTCAAGGAAAATTCCTAATGTTCCACCTAATCAGAAGGAAGAAGCAGTAATTCTAATACAAAATCTTCTAGACAATAGAGTCATCCAAGAGGTCCCACCAGACCAGATAGACTCTGGAACTTAGTCAGGGTTCTTTTTAGTGCCAAAGAAAACAGGGGACTGTAGACCAATTTTGGATCTCAGCAACTTGAACAAGTCAGTTGGACAGACCAAGATTTGTATGGTCATGGTTCCATCCATTCTCCCTTTTCTGGGCAAGAACAACTGGATGCGCTCAATAGACCTTCAGGATGCATACTATCACATAAAGTTGAACAGATGATCCAGAAGGTACTTATGCTTCCGTCAGGGATCCAGTCATTACCAGTTCAGAGTTCTGCCCTTTGGTCTCACCACAGCACCCAGGGTGTTCGCCAAATGTATGGCAGTAGTAGTAGCTCACTTGAGACTGCAGGGATTCCATGTATTTTCATACCTAGATGACTGGCTGATTGCCAACCTGATCAGGCATCAATTTATTTGGGCAAGAGATCAGGTTATCTACACTTGTTCTCATCTGGGAATAACCATAAATTCCACAAGTCTCAACTGAAACCAATCCAAAATTTGGAATTTTATAGGAGCAACTTTCAACACAAAGTCAATGACAGCTTCACTGGCTCCCTCAGTGGTTCAAACTGTAAGATCACAGATCAGAAAAATAATCTGCATTACCAAGATTTCAGTCCACTTGATCCTTCAAGCTCTAGGGTCAGTATCAGTGGTCATAACACTAGTACCTTTAGCCAGATTTTACATGAGGATTCTGCAGTGAATGCTAGCCTCACAATGGTTGATACTTTACCAATCCATGTCAACTCTAATACAAATCACCCAGATATGCAAGAAAAATCTGAGGTGGTTGATTCAGTCAGATCAGGTTCTACAAGACCATCCATTTGTTCTCCCTCAGCCTAAGGCCATAGCGACCATGAACTCTTCCCAGTTGCGGTGGGGAGGGAATTTTTGGGGGAAAACCGTCCAAGGCACTTGCCCCCCCCGAAGAGGCCAACTTGCATATCGATATCCTAGAGATGACAGCAGTACTTTTAGCTTTGCAAGCCTTTCAAAATGCTCACATTGAAGATGACTGCAATACAAATGGACAATATTGCAGTAGTTTGGTACATCAACAAACAAGGAGGGACCAGATCATACCCCTTGTGTTGAGAAGCACTCCGAGTATAACAATGGGCAATCTCATCCAACCACTTTCTCATAGTAACGCACATTCCAGGGAAGTCCACAGTGATAGTAGACAAACTGAGGTGGTCCATTCTTCTACCTCACGAGTGGTCTCTCAACAGGAATATAACAAAAATGATTTTTCATCATTTGGGCCAGCCTTACTGCAGTTGTTTTGCTTCTCCCCTAAACAACAAGTTCAGCAGCTACTTTGCCCTAATCCCCCCATATAGGGAATCAGTGAAGGATGCTCTACTTCAAGATTGGCCCCCTGGTCTACTTTATGCCTACCACCAATCCCATTAATTCCAAAAATTCTACAGAAAGCTGTCAGGTTGAAGAGCAAAATCATCCTTATTGCACTATACTGACTCCAGACCTCCTGTCTCACCCAATAAGCATAATCCATCCTGACATCTCAAATCTCAGGCTGATGGCCTGGTTTCTCTAATTCCATTAATAGCCAAACAATTGATCCTCTCTTACCCTGTCTGACATATTCTTTTATCTTCCCATAAAACTTCAACAAGAAAACTTTATACAAGTAAACGGAAAAGATTTGTTTACTGGGCACAACAAAATCATATTTAGCCATTTACAGCTCTTGTATATAATATACTGAAGTTTTTAGCCTTACTTTTTAAAGATGGAGCTAATTCCTCAGCAATTAAAGTTCAGTTAGCAGCAATATCAAATTTTCGCATTGGGTTTGAACATTCTTCAGTAGCCTCTCATAAACTGTGGAGAGCTTGCTTGAGAGGCACTCTACTTCTGAGACCTCCGTTTAAGGACCCATGGGATCTCAATCTGGTACTGCAAACTCTTATACATTCCCCCTATGAACCAGCAGCTAAGTATCTTACTTGGAAAACTGTTTTTCTAGTAGCCATTACCTCTGCTAGAAGATTTTCAAAGATTAAAGTCTTGTCTTCAGAACCTTCATACTTGATCTTTCACATGGATAGAGTGATGCTACGAACTAATGCCTCTTTCCTTAACAAAGTGGTGTCAGAATCTAATATTAATCAGTCCATTAATTTGCCTGTATTCTTCCCTAAATTTGCAAACAAAGGGGAATACGTGTTACATTTATTGGATGTTCACAGACAATTACGTTTTTACCTGACTAGAACAGAAGACATCAGGAAAACAGACTAGTTGTTTTGTTTCCTTTGCAGAATTGAAATTGGGCAAACCAGTCGCAATGATAACTTTAGCAAGATGGCTGATTGTATTTCATTTGTCTATAGCCAATTGGGTATTACCTTACCACAAGAGGTACAAGCTCATTCAACTAGGTCCATGGCAACTTCTTCAGTTTTTCTTTCCAGAGCTTCCATGGATGACATATGTGCAGCAGCAACTTGGGCTACTCCCCATACTTTTATTACTCATTACAAGTTGGATCTTGTCTCCAGGGATAGAGCATCATTTGATTCAACTGTGCTCAGAAATATCCTTCCTTAAAGTCCACTCTGAATTATAGTAGCTGGAGATACTGTCCCATCAGTTGAGGACAGCATGCAAATTGACATAATCAGATAAAAAAGCTATGTACTTACTTTAACATTCTGTGTTGTCCATTTTCATTCTTCCTCAACTCCCCACCCACAAACTTCCATCCTTTCTGTTCACAAACCTTCTGTCAGAATGAACTGTTAGAGGGACAGCATTGTCCTTGATATTGAGATCCAGATATAGTTTCTTTCTGTATTGAGCATATGCAATTTTACATTTCCTATATTTATGCATATTAAACATGTAATTTCTGGTAAAAGCAAATAAGATCTGAGATAACTTGGGATTAGTGCATTACGGGTAAGAGAGAAGCTCAAGAGTTCTTGGTTACCATGAGCTCTAGTAATGGCCAAGTTAGATCCAAAGATTGGATCTGAACCCATCAGTTGAGATAACTTGGGGTTAGTACATTATGGGTAAGGGAGAAGCTCAAGAGTTCTTGGTTACCATGAGCTATAGTAATGGCCAAGTCAGATCCAGAGATTGGATCTGAACTCATCAGTTGAGTAAGAATGAAAATGGACATCACAGATGGAACATTATGGTAAGTACATAACTTCTTTTTTAACCCTGCAGCCAAGGTGGATCTCCAGTTCCTGACATAGAAAATGCTATTCTTAATGGCGGTACTTCTGCTAGGAGGGTATCAGAGCTCCAAAGCCTTTCATGTAAACCTCTGCACATTATCCTTTATAAGGACAGAGTTTCCCTTTGAACCAATCCTTCCTTTTTACCAAGGACAATTTAAATGAGAATATTAACCTTCCAGTTTTCTTCCCAAATTTTCCTAACAATGGAGAATACATGCTGCATTTATTGAATGTTCATAAACAGCTCCATTTTTACATCCACTGTATAAAAGCATTCAAAAGGTCTGATAACATTTTTGCCCTTTTCAACAAACAAACCAGTGCATGGAGTTTCTAAAGTTGCTTTATCAAGATGATTTTCTGCTTGCATTATACTTATACCAAGAAAAAGATTTACTGTTACCTAAACCCATCAAAATCATTTTACTGGATCTGTGGCAACCTCTTCTTTCTCTTCCAGAGCATCTATCAATAATATTTGAGCAGCTGCCACTTGGTCAAATATTCATACCTTCATATCCCATTATAAACTGGATTTACTCTCTAGAAGCAGGGCAGTCTTTGGTTCAGTTGTCCTCTATAATATACTTCCACAAATCCACCCTTCAGCTGTCCTCCAGAATATCCTTTCATGAGTCCACCTAAGCATTATATTAGTTAGGGACTCTGTCCCATCCATTGAGGAATGGATGGAAGAGAGAACATCAGATATGAAAGTTATGTACTTACGTAATGATAGATCTGTGCTGTCTGCCTGGTTATGGAATTCATTTTTCCTTTATCCTAGTATGACTGGACTGGCCTATTTTGAAGAACCTTCAAGTGAATAATTTTCTAGCTCCAGATCAGCTTTTGAGCATTCATATTACCTTTGCATAATCCTTTATACCATTATTATTGTTATAATTTTCATCATTATTACCATTATGGGGATGTTCATCGTGCATACAGCTGCAGTCATGACAGATGGGTTATCTTGCCGTCAGGCGGGTCCTCGGTCGGCCGAATTCCAGGTCTGGCGTCAGTTGTCATCGCTTCTTCCCTGACGTCAGTGCGTCAGCAGCCGACGCCATTTTCTTCAGTCTTTCTTGCCGCGCGGTGCCCGAAGCAGAAGCAGTTCGCAAGTGCCGGTCGACCAGCTCCTGAGATTTACGAAAGTATTTCAGCTGAAGTCTTCTTGAAAGCTAAGTACCCCGTTGGGGAAACTTTTCTTGCCTCAGACCAATGTCAGACAAAGTTAATAATTGCATTTCATGTGGGAAGCAAATACCGCATAAGGATTTTCACTCTTTCTGTATACCTTGCTTAGGCCCAGACCAAGACGTCTCGGCCTGCTGTTTTTGTGCTAGATTCAATAAGCGCACTATTAAGCGTCGGGCGGAGTTCGCCCTTCACTTTTTTGGCAAAAAATTTAATTATATTATGCCGTCGGATACTCCGACTCCAGTTTTGAGCAAAAAACGCAAAGATAAGGACCGACACACGAGGTCCACACCACCTACTGAAACCACGCTAAGGCCGACTGCCCGTTCTCCGGTACTCAGCGAGGCACCTACGCAGCCTCTGAGTACTGATGACAAAGCATTACCGGTGTCTTCAGTACCCAAGGTCACAGGCTCCTCGGCCCCCATTCCTACTACAGATCCCGACGCCACTTCTGGCGGGGATACTCAGAATTTAGACAGGCCTTCCATTTCTCAAGGGGTCTTCAGGCCTTCCTCCTTCTCTATTAAAGCCTTCACTAAATCTAAAGCAGCCATGAAATCCAAAAAACAGGTTCCTCAGACCCCATCTCAAGGCACCATGCCTAAAAAACAGATGCGTAAAATGGCTGAGGATTTGATTACTCTTATCAGGGGTTCTCATCCCCCCTCTGACAAAAGGCCCAGATTAGAGGAAGACTACCCTTCCTCAGATCAAGCTTCTATTACCTCAGAACTATCTGAGGACCAGGATTATGCCTATTCTCCATTCAAAGACTCTGATGCTGAGGAGTCTATTCCCTCGGTCTCCCCCCCTGAGGACTTCTCTTTTGGGGAAACACTGCATACATTGAGGGAACACTTTCACTGGGAAGGCCAAGATTATTCAGATTCCAAGAAAAGGCTCAGGGAATTTCTTCTGCTCCCCCAGCATAGGCCTCTGGCTATCCCTCCTGTTTTAGATATATTGGATGATGTGTACACAGAAGCCAGCCTAAATCCTGATTCTTTGCCTCCAGCTCCTGTTAAACCAGACAGGTATTACCGGGTTCCTGATTCTCACCAGTTCCTATATAAAAGCCATACTGCTGTCCCAGAAACAATTTCACAGGGTCCCAAGGGAATTAAGGCCTCTACTGCTAAAAATCTATTACCTTCAGAGAGAGATTCCAGAGCTTTAGAAAAGTGGGGGAAAAAGGTGTACACCTCGGCCATTTTAACCATGAGGGCATTAAACTGTCAGTTCCATATGTTAAAGTATCAACAGTTTTTGATATCTCAGCTGCAAAGCAAGATGACACAACCAGAACAACCAGATTTAAAAGAGTTGCAGGATTTGTTGCATGGTGCAGAGCAAGTGGGAAAACATACCTTGCAGTGTGGTTTTGATGCTTTAGAGGCCTCATGTAGAGCTGCTGTTACGGGGTCTGTTATACGTAGGCATGCTTGGCTCAAAGAGCAAACCTTACCAGATCATGTCAAAGCTAAATTATTAGATGCACCTCTTCAAAAAGATGTATTGTTTGGTGTTAAAGCTGAAGAGGTGCTAAAAAAATGGAGGAAAAAGCTAAATCAATGCAAACAGTGAAAGATTTCCTACAGGTACAGCCTCCACGTTTCAGCAGAAACTGGCCTTCAAAAAATTGGTCCTTTCCAGCCATGGACAGACCTCAAAGGGGCAGATACAGGCGCCCAAGGGGCAGAGGGCAACCTCAAGGATCCTTCAGAGCCAGACAGTGGTAAGCACCAACCCCAAGAGGTGGAGAAGATAGATCACAGTCTTTTAGAAAACCGACACAATGACTTCCCCCTACACCTGCCAAGCAAAGCTTTAATGGTAGCACCTTTGGGCAGAAAATTGACATTATTCTCAAAAAATTGGCATATTGTTACAAAAGACAAATGGATTCTGGACATTATAGACAAAGGCTACAGGTTCCACTTTCACACCCTTCCAAAAATGAGAGGCATGCCAAACCTGCCACAAAATCAAAGGGCAGAGGCACAAAAACAAGTTTCAGCTCTCATAGACATGAAAGCAATTCAAGAGGTACCTGCAAAAGAACAAGGTCAAGGGTTTTATTCCAGACTATTCCTGGTACCGAGGAAAGACAAAGATTGGAGACCTATCTTAGACCTATCCATCCTAAACACATATCTACAGGTGCCAAAATTCAAGATGCTCACATTACAGCAGCTTCTTCTCATGCTGGGCAAAGAGTCTTGGCTGGTAACATTGGACCTCAAGGAGGCATACCTGCATGTCCCTATCAGACAAGATTGCAGAAGATACCTCAGATTTCTTGCAGGTTCAACCCATTACCAATTCTCTGCATTGCCCTTTGGCTTATCTACTGTGCCCAGAGTGTTTACGAAATGCCTGGCATCAGTAATCGCCTTCTGCAGACTACAAGGGATACAAATCTACCCATATCTGGATGACTGCCTGATCCAAGAGGACAGCAAGGACATACTACTGCAGCACCTGGCGTTTGTGATAAAACTGTTGAACTTCCTGGGATACACAGTCAACAAAAAGAAATCAAAACTAATACTCTCTCAACAAATAATTTTCCTGGGTGCCAGCTTGGATTCAACCACCCAGATGGCCTACCTCACGCCAGACAAGCAAGGGCAACTGTCTCAATACTTCATAAAAATGGCAACTTACACCAGGCTAACTGCAAGGAAAATCCTGCAGGCTCTGGGATTCATGGCATCTTGCATCCTACTAATCCCATGTGCAAAGCTGCATATGAGGAAACTTCAATGGACCTGAAAAACTTATGGTCTCAACACAGCCACAGCTTTGAAACAATTATCCCACTCATTCCATGCCTTCAAAAGGAATTTTTGTGGTGGACTCAAGCTTGCCAAAGAAACACAGGTCTTCCTTTCTGTGTACCTCCAGCAACTCAAATCATCACAACAGACGTCTCAGACTACGCCTGGGGAGCACACATGACAGATCAGTGCATTCAGGGAAAATGGACCCAAAAAGAGAAGCACCTCCACATCAACCAAAAAGAAATGCTAGCCGTGCAAAAGGCTATTATGACCTTCAAAGACCTACTGCGTCCAGGCCAGCTATTGATAAGGACAGACAACACCACAGTGATGTCGTACATAAACAAACAGAGGGGAACTCATTCATACCCCCTGTGCAGGCAAGCCATGACCCTATGGAACACAGCACTGGAATTGCAAATTCAACTGCAGGCACAATTCCTGCCAGGGAAGGAAAACACACTGGCAGACAACCTAAGCAGAAATATGACAGATCGACACAAATGGAAGTTGCATCCTCAACTTTTCACAAAGATAACTCAGGCATGGGGACAGCCAGACATAGATCTCTTTGCTACCCACAGAAATTGCCAGTTGAAAACATTTTGTTCAAGGACCTATCATCCACAGGCCTAGAAAGTGGACGCACTTTCCTTCAATTGGGCAACACTGACAGTCTATGCCTTCCCGCCTCTTCCTCTGCTGCCCAAAGTACTAATAAAAGCCAGAGCAGAGAGGCTGAAAATGATTCTCATCGCTCCAGACTGGCCAAGACAACACTGGTATCCACTCCTGAGGAGCCTGACACACTCCCCACCATGGATCCTACCTTTAGTCCCTCTTCTGTTGTCCAAGCACAACTACAAAACCCTTCACAGCCATCTCAAAACTCTAAATCTAGCTGCATGGAGAATTCCTTGATTTCCCAACAGTTTCTCCTCTCCAAGGAGGTGCAGGACGTCATCTTGGAGGCCAGAAGACCTTCGACTAGAAAGGCTTACTCCGCCAAATGGAAACGATTTTATGCCTGGAATCTCGAAATGGGACAGAATCCTTGGGTAATAAATATACCTCAAATTTTACAGTACCTAGCTGAGATGTTAAACAATGGACTTTCCTTCTCCTCCATCAAGATCCACGCTTCAGCCATTTCTGCACAATACAACACAGATCCTCTATTATTCTCTCACCCTCTCTTAAGGCAGTTCCTCAGAGGGGCAAAAAATATAATACCCCCAAGAAAACCACCAGTCCCTGCTTGGGACCTCAACTACATACTGGAAAAGCTGACCATTCCTCCCTTCGAGCCAGCTTCTTCAACAGAGTTACAGTACTTGTCATGGAAAACAGCCTTTCTTCTGGCTATCACCTCAGCACGCAGGGTTTTGGAGCTTCAGGCCCTCATGGCTGTGCAACCATTCATCATTTTCCATCAGGACAGAGTTTCCTTACGTACCAATCCTACCTTTATGCCAAAAGTAGTATTCAGTGTAGCTTTGAATCAGACTATCCACTTACCTACCTTTTATCCTAATCCACAAAACAAAGGGGAAAGACTACTACATTCCTTGGACATTCTCAGACAACTACATTACTACTTGGACAGAACAAAACCATTCAGGAAATCTGAGCAACTCTTTGTGTCCTATGCTGTAGGTGCTCAGGGAAAGGCTATTTACAAACAGACAATTTCAAAATGGATAGCCCACTGCATACGCCTTTGTTACTCATTTCATGGAAAAACTGTGCCTGCATGCATCAGATCCCACTCCACCAGAGCCACAGCTACCTCTGCAGCCTTCCTCAGGGGGGTCCCTACCAAGGACATTTTGGAAGCAGCCACCTGAAGTTCAGTGCACACTTTCTCCAAGCACTATCACCTCCCACTATACTCAAAATCTAGAGCGGGCTTTGCCACAGCAGTCCTGCAAGGCATCCTAGCCCCTCCTAGTTCCACTTAGTGCCTACCACCCTTACTTAGCTTTGGGATTCTACCCATCTGTTATGACTGCAGCTCTATGCACGATGAACATAGTACAGTTTTGTACCTACCATAAATGTAGATGTTCGAGTGCTCATACAGCTGTAGTCCAGGTTTCCCTCCTTCCAACCCCTCTTAGGACAGGCCTTATGACAAACACTTTTCATATAACCTTTTTGGGGTATTCTTTTATGGTGTATTTGCTTGCAACTACTGTTTTTGATTTATCAACATTGCATCTTTGCATAACATTATGTTTGCCTTCCTTCTGGGGGCACCTGACATCTGGGGCAAGAAAAACTGAAGAAAATGGTGTTGGCTGTCTCTTTTATACTCCTGACGCACTGACGTCAGGGCAGAAGTGACGACAACTGACGCCAGACCTAGACTTTGGAATTCGGCCGACCGAGGACCCGCCTGACGGCAGGATAACCCATCTGTTATGACTGCAGCTGTATGAGCACTCGAACATCTACATTTATGGTAGGTACAAAACTGTACTTTATCTGTATTCTTGGGTAAACTTGTTCTGAGGTAATGTTGGGGTTTGTAGGGAGTTGTTGGTAAGGGGATTAGCCTGAACATGGTATACAAAGTCTTGAGTGGCCAAAGATATATCTGAGGTTGGATGTGAAGACCCATCCTTTGATTCATCATTAGAAATTTGAAGTATGGCATGAGTAGATACTGTGTACCATGTGATTTTAATCAACACTATTAAGCACTGAGTTGTGTGAAATTTCAGCAGTCTAATAAAGGCTGATATTTAAAAGTATTTTAGAGAAAATAGCACTTACTGTTATTTAAAAAAAATGTCTTTTTCCAGTCAAACCTAGGTGTGTGTGCTGCTTTATGGACTCATTTAAAAAGACAAAGATAGAAGACATAACATAGCAGGCAGCTTCAGGGAATACTAAGTCAATACCAGTGAAGTTAATGAAATACTGGTAATACAAACTGAACATGGATTAGACAAAGCAACATTAAAACTAGTATATTCATGTGTAAACATCACAATATTATTATTACTAAAACTTTTTAATCTGCCATTAAAAATTAAAACAAAATATATAGAAATAAGCAGTTGTGAATAGCTACTAATCTACTAACTCATAAGTGTTATTTTGTTAAAGTACAGTTGTGTTGCTGCTTTAGAATTGGTGCTGCTGCATGGTTTCTGACATCCCCACCCCTCTCATTCAAAGGAATTTTCTCAACAGCCATAAACCTAAAAGTATGTGTAGGGTCATGTGATAAAATGTGTTTCACCAATGCATTTGTTTCAGTACCCCTAGAAATCTCATAAAAGTGCTCCCTCATACGGTCTCTAAACCTACAGTTAGTCTTACCTCCTTTGAATGAAAGGGGTGTGGATGTCAGAAACAGAACTGAAACAGTAGAACTAGAATGGGTTATTAGAATGCGAGCCAGCATGGGTAAAGGCATTAATGACAAGATGATATAAAAAAATATATAAAGTTGCAGACTGCAAATCTGACCTCAAACCAGTAACAAGTGGAGTACCACAGGGTTCAGTCCTGGGACCACTCCTGTTTGGTATCTACTTCTCTGAAGTACAGGCGAACAAAGTTTGCAGATGACTGAAAACTAGGAACCATAGTCAAGTCCCCAAATGATGTGGACATCCTACAGAAGGGCCTCACTGAGCCAGATACCTGGTGTCAGAGCCATGGCCTCAAGCTCAATGCCAAAAAGTAGTGTCACCCACTTTGGTAAAAACTCTGTACCCATGAACTACCACATAGACAGCAATCTACTTAACACCGAATTGTGTGATGAGACCTTGGGACCTAGGTGGACAGTAGTCTCTCCTTTGATAGTCACATCGCCACAGTAGTCAGGAAGTCCTTCTACATGGCACACCTCATCATAAAAGGGTTCTCATCCAGAAAAAAAGAGGTCATTGTTCCCCTCTACTCGACACTCATTAGACCCATTATAGAGCACAATGCCCCTTTTGGAATGTACCGCACAAGACATCTGCAGCAGCTGGAAAGGCCACAGAAGTACCTAACAAAGAGAATTACTGGCCTCAAACAAATGTCCTACACTGACCATCTCAAAAAACTCCAGCTTTACTCCGTACTTCAAGGTGATTTCTGCCTAACATATAAGGCTATGTCAAACCCAGAGCTATTGGACATGCAGCACCTAAAGAAATCCCAATTCCTCCGAGCTACATGCTCTAGGGACCTAAACCTTGTCACCACAATAAATAGGACATGCTGGAGGGATAGATTCCTGTCCCAATGCTTCCCATACTCTGGAACAGGCTACCCATCTATGCCAAGCAAAGTTCTTCATTAGCACTCTTCAAGAAAAATCTTGATGAGTGGATGGGAAATAGGAAATACACCCGGGGATCACTTCGGTGTCTCTGCTCCTCAGTGGCACAGGAAAATAACTTTCTTGGGTGTTGGCTAGGCTTACGTAGGCCCTTGGGCCGATAGCCTAGTACCTATCTATGAACCTATATCCATTAAACCTGTATTAAAAAGCAGGGGTTTGAATAAATAGATATCTGTTTGATTTAAGTGTTTTATTTATTTAATGTACTTTTAAGGTTGCTGAATTTTTAATTAGCATAAATAATTACATTTTTGATTTTATTGGATGGTGTTAGTTTAAGTAATGAAATTTCCAACTGTTGTATTGTCTAATGAAGCGGCCTTTCTTGCTGCAAAAGCGCTCACCATTTTTACTCATTTGCTGGCCGTGGTTTGGTTCCTCTATTGTTGTGCTTTTATTTCTGGTATTTTTTTAGTGGAAGCATTTACCTGCACTGCACTTCTGTTTCCCTGCATAATTGATTGATTACATTTTTTGTATGTATTTAATATCTAGATAAATTATAGCAGTATGCAACCAGCATACTACTAAACAGTATTAATAATTTGTTCCTAAGATGTGGCAACATCATGCAATTTTTACAGATTTTTCAACACTTTCAGAAGCAGTAAATCAATTAAATTCAGACAGAAGATATATTTTAATATCATTTTACAAAACAAAGGAAGGACATTTTTTGGGTGACACAGAAAGTTCATAATACTGAAACAAACTGTTACAAAGGCTCTCTCTCTCTCTCTCTCTGTTTTTCAGACCACTACCTTACTTTCTTTTGGCTTCAGTTATAGCTTTAGTTTATTCTCAGACACAAGCCAGCCTTTTTTTTTTTTTTTCAGACTGCCGGAACAGATCTAGAGCTGATATAATTAGCTTCCACAGTTTATTTTTGGCTAAAATGTATGTTTTACCATATTCACAGTGCAGTCCTGTATTTGCACTGACATGAAGGTATATCATTCACTCATTTTCAGATGCTCTTCCGTGTTTGACTGTGACTTATTATCCTGACCAAAATGTTGACAAGAAAGATAGCAATTAAATCCATTCTAAAACATGATGACAAACATCCACTGCCCCTGAATACACAGAGGCCCAGTCCGTCTTGGTGTAATAGAGTGAAGTTTGCAGACATAGGGGTACCTTACAGTTAACAAGACCTTGACAGCCAAAACAAAAAAATAAATAAATCTTTGTTCCATACTTCCAATATTCCTGACTGGATAGAGGAAGAAGATCTTCTTGACATGATGGACTGGATTTTTGCAGCAAGGAAAGAATACTATACCATTACTAACATCTGAAATATAAGTAAAAGTAATAAGAATGAACCTTGTTCAATATGCCCACTATTTTGGATATCACAGACTCACATACAGAGAGGACTATCCCAATGCTATGACATGGAGTGCTGCAGCCATAAAAGGCAAATTGACTGCAAGTAATATACGGTATGAAGGTACTCTGGAGGCTAATAATATGTTACGGATATTAATAAAGCTAGCCGCAAGATTGCTGTGCCAAGATTTGCTTGCAGCTGCAAGTGGGGTTAGATTATAAATAGCTTCAGAAATTATATGTTCTACTGATACCTGACATAGTTTGGCAACAGCAGAAATAATTTTTAGACAAAACAACTCTCCACAACTTCAGGAACAGATTATTTTGATTTGCAAATGCTTCTGCATTTCACAGAAATTTTAAATAAATGTGCATGCTATTCTTGTCCACAAAACATAATATGAGTTTGACCCTGTTTTGGAGTATAATTCCTTTATATAAAACAGATACATCGTAGCGAGGGCATGTAATTTTATTGGCTGAAAAAGATCATTCATCTTTGCTCATACACTGATTATATACAGATGTATTTACTTTTTTAATTTATACATAGTTTTGTGTTTCTTAATATAATTCAGTTAGTTACAATATTCTGATCAATATGTTTGTAATTTGCTGCCTAGCCATTATCCATCTTTTAGCAATGCATTTTATGAAGCATTTATATATTCATTTTTATCTATCATTTTAAACATCTGTATCTTTAAAAATGATGTCAGTACCTTATTTGCTAATTAACCATGAGTATGAGTCATTATCTGCAGGTATATAAGCATGCAATTAACATTTGGATTTTTGTATGGATCTGATGAAGCTACTTGCGAAAGCACTTATCCTGTCTTGTATTTTTGTATTAAAAGTGGAGATTTTAATTAATTTTTGCATCGTTTGACTTCCTCACTGTCGCTCAGTTCCTGGCTTTATTTACTGATATAAATTAAATAGCAATTATGTTAATTAAACAAATTAAAATCAAGTGAAATTTTGCCACTAAGTAATCATGTCTTTTCAAAGCAAGTCTTTCTTAACCATGTCGTTTAATTATGACTTTGTAAACAACATAGTACATCACAGGTTTACAAAGTCATAATTAAATGACATGGTTAAGAAAGACTTGCTTTGAAAAGACATGATTACTTAGTGGCAAAATTTCACTTGATTTTAATTTGTTTAATTAACATAATTGCTATTTAATTTATATAGCTTGCTGTTAAATGCTGGTCTTGTATCTTAGATGCTGTATTCTAACTGTTTAAAGTATACTGACCCTTCATTAACGTAAATTTTCAAGTAAGTGTCCAAGTTAAATTTAAATTGGGTAAATGAGACACATATTTGTTAAAAGAGGGTCAAGTTCAATACTTACATCTTTGGTGGTTGTCAGTATTTTATTGTTTTGGTTTTTAATGAGCGGTTTTAAGTTACAACTTTAAGTTGTCCATTTCCGTAAGGTAATGTGTTTGTGACGTCAGCAGTGCCGTAATTTAAATTGTGTTTGTTTTAATTTTATGGACTTCTGAAGAAGTTTGCTTTACTGCAAACAAAAAGCGCTTTAAGTCTATAGTCTAGTATGTAATTTGTGCCATCTATTTATTAGTAAACATTTGGAAATACCTCCTCGACAGCTGTGTTTTTAGTTTCACTGTGGAAGACAGCAGAACTACACATCTAAAAATAGGTGTCTAAGAATTGCTGTGCCAAGCTTGACATGTATCCTACCCTTAATGTTTAGGCAGTAATGCTTGGTATTTTTAACCATAGCCTTCCATTTAGTTATTCATCAATGGCCATTTGCTTTGCAGCTGTATTAGATTTTACTGCTGTTCTGAAAACGTGCCCATTTAACCATTGACAGAAGATGACTGGCAATGATCTTTTTACCATGCTCCTTTTCACAGGACAGACTGGAACTATAGGTGTGGAATCAATGACTATCATAAACTCTGATGCCCTTGAGTCTTTCAGCCAACTAACTAGTGTAATTTTCACATCCAGCAATTTGACGATTAAGTGTAAAGTTGTTTTTTTTAACCAGTTCTTTTTGCTGCAGTTATGCTCTCATATTGTAAAGCGGGATTTGTGATGCTAAAAATATGCAGTTTTTACTTTGGTTATGTTAGCGAACCTGTATTTATTAAGTTTAAAAAACTGGTGTATGTATGCATGCACTTCATATTGATTCTGTGTCATCTGCTGGCAACTTCTGATGAAGTCATAAGAGGAAAAAGTATGTAACATCTTGGATCTTATCCTCACTAATATGAAGCATCATGCATCATCCCTTGCATGTCTTCATCACTTGTTTGGTCTGACTATAAAGCTGTGTTCTTTGAAATAAAGTTGAAACCAGGGACCCCTTTCACTCAAGTACCTTTAGAAATTTCTCTAAGACAAAATACTTACTCCTGTGTGATACATTGGCAAGCTTCAAATCCCCACCAAACACAGTTAATTTCACTGAATATGCAGAAACATACACCACCCCACTATATCAGCATGTGAACAGCTGCATAGATGCAGCTGTGTCCTGTATAGTGATAGAGCCCTCTTCATTGAAATAAACAAATCAGGAGCTTAATAAAATCCACCAAAGCCAAGTTTTAGGCTAATATAGCTGCTCTAGACAAGGACAATCACAAGACCTTTTTTTAGTTATGTTCATATTCTGTGAAGCACAGTAGAGCAGTGTGCTGAGCCACATATGAACAATGTTAATTTATGAGGCTGAATATATGGCGAACCTACTAGCTGATAAATTCAGCTCAGACTTTCCGCCTCACTCTCCTTCATCAGTCCCAGAAGATATATCTGAAGCTGTCTTGCTTCCAGGTTTCACACAAAACCAAATCCTAAAAGCACCATCAGAAGCTAAAAATAGTGCTTTGATGGGTCCTGACAGAATCTCTGGATGTATTTTAAAACAATTTAGTCACCCCCATAACAACACTGTTCAAACTCTGCCTCCATACAGGTTATGTACAAAGCAAATGGAGAACAGTTACAGTAATCCTGCTGCTTAAGGAAGGCCCTTTGACAGATCCAGATAATTGTGAACCCATAAGTCTGATTGGTTGATATGTAAAGCCATGGAAACATTTGTAATGGAACTAATCAATAAGGAAACAGGGAAATTCCAAAACGTTGACTTATATCAGTTGGGATTCATCAAGAGCAGGTCATGCTTATGAAACTGGTAAATTTTTTTGAAAAGGTCAGCAAAGGAAAATGGATGAAGGTAAAATGAAAAACATTGTAACCTCAACCTGGCCATTGCTTTTGACACAATCTCCAACTCAGGCATAGTAGAAAAGCTAAATAAGTTGGGAATAAACCCCCTATGTCACTTGCTGGATTGCCAGCTGGGTCACAGATAGAAAGCAAGAGATAAAAATAGGGGAAGCTACCTCTAAGAATAGTACAGTCACAAGTGGAGCCCCCCCCCCCAGGGTTGAGAGCTGGGACCTCTCCTGTTTGGCATCTTCTTCTCTGAAGTAAAAGACAATGTCAAAAGGCTCTGGCTAAGTTTTCAGATGACTGCAAGCTAGGAGCAGTCACTGAATCCCCAAATGACTTGGCCATCCCGTGGAAATCTTTATCCCAAGCAAATAACTCGTGCCAAAATCATGGATTGAAACTAAATGCCAAAAATGCATTCATCATCATCATCAGAGTCAAACTCCCCTATTTCATATTTTCTACATGGGGTCAGGGTGTTATGTAAGGTTCACAGGTAAGCAATAGACTAGCTGCCCTTCTGGGCCATTTTAAACCTAGCCAATTTCCCTCAAAGGTGAGAATCGAACTCCCTACTATGTGTCTGTGGGGTAAACACTTTAACCATTTTGCCAACCCCCCTCCCCCATAGTTATGCCAACTGTTGCCATCTCTCTGTCTGTTCAGTGCCACTCTCCTGTCATCTTCGACTGACTGTCTCAGGTCTTCTGTCTTAGAATCCATGCACCTCTTTGCTGGACACCTTTGTTTCTTCATACCTTCTTCTTGTATGTCCCAAATCATCTTCAAATTATCATCTGCTTTCCTGCACATGTGCCTGAATCATCGTGATCTGTTCTGTTTGACCTTAACTGCACTTTTAGCTACTTTGGATTGTGCCCTTATGACCCCATTTCTTCACCTGTCCCACAATGTGCATTCTAACACCTCTCTCAGGCACTTCATCTCCATCACCTCCAGCTTCTTCAACTGATTTGCCTTTGCTGCCCATGTTTCCATACCATACGGTAGTACTGGTCTCACCATTGTTTTGTCCACCTTACTTTTCAATTTCTTTGACATTCTTCTGTCATATACTACACCTGATGCTCTGTGTCAGTTAGCTGCAGCCCCTCTGATTTTGGCTTTGACTTCCTCATTCAAACTTCATTTCTCCTCAACCATCCCTCCTAGATACTTGAAGTTGTTGATCTTTTCCACTATTTTCCCTTCTATCTCAATTTTCAGCTTCTTCTTCACTCCACCATTTGCTGACATTACAACTGTCTTATCTGTACTCAGTTTCTTCCCATGTGCCTTCAGTTTTGCATTCCATTCCCCAATCCTTTGCTGAAGCTCTTGCTCACAGTCTGCCTGTAATGCTACATCATCTGTGTATAACAAGTTTGTTGATCTGCCCACTCTTGACCTGTCTGCTAATGCAGTCCATTACCTGTATGAACAGCAGTGGGCTCCGAGCTCTACTCTGGTGCACACCCATTCCCACTGGGAACCCCTGTGTGAGACCAAATACTGCTCGTACACGAGTCATTGGGGCCTTATACATAGCATGCACTAATTCTAAAAGTGTTTCTGGGACTTCAAACCTATGCAGGACTGCTCAAATCAGTTTTCTTGGGACCTTGACATATGCTTTCTCCAAGTCTGGGAATGCTTAGTTGGAGTCTTTCCTCATATCTAGCTTCTCCTCAACTATCTGTTTCACTACAAACATCAGGTGAGCTGTGCTACATCTTGACCTGGATCCAAATTGATTATTTCCCATCTTACTTTCTACTACTCTGCATATTCATTTATCAGTCATCCTTTCCATAACTTTCATGCAGTGTGAAATAAGTTTGATACTTCTGCGTTGCCCACAGTTGTGAAGACCCCTTTGTTCCTGAGCACTGGCACTATTATGCTTATTCTTCAGTCATCTGGGATATGCCTTTCTCTCCACAATGTTATAAGTATCTTTAGTAGCCATTTTTCCGCTATTTCACCCATCATCTCCGCTGTGAAATCATCTGAACCTGCTGATTTCCCTGACTTCATTTTCCTTAGTGCTGTTCTTACTTTTACTTTTTCTGTTGTTGACTCCTCTTCTTCTCTCATTGCAGTACAACTTCTGTGTGTTTTTTCTTCATTCAGAAGTAGCTGGAAGTACTCCTTCCATCTGCCTTTGATGTCCTATGGACTGGTGAGCAGGTTCTTATTGTCATCCTTCCATCTTGTCTCCTGGATACAGAGGATGTCCAGCCTCCTTCTTTCCATCATGTCATCCACTGCCAAGTTGCATCCTATCAGTGACCCTACATTGAGTGTAGCAATTCTTAGTTCAATTTTGTCCAAGTTCATTGGTTTTAATTCCAGCTTTCACTTAACAAAACTATCCCAGGCATCCCAAGCTGGGCAGCTGGACACCAGCCAACCAGTAGCTTATTGGTCCTGAACTGCTGGCCTTTGTAGTGGGCACACACTGGCCAATAGGTGCACATACACCCCTCTCACCATTACCATGGGTTCCTGTTGTGGGTCGGAGTAAGACAGTTCCTCATCCCACTTATCACCGTCAAATACCCATGACCATTTGGTGACATTATTCAACACGACCAAAGTGCCTAGAGCCATATTATACATCACTTCTGTTCTCCTGTCATGAGGATAGGCTGGTTTATACCAGTAATGGCAAACCTTTTGGGCTTGTCATGTCAAAAATTTGGAAAATGCCTATCTTGACTCTGCTGGCATGTCACCCCCTCCCCGAACAAGAGAGAAACAGTTCTTTACATATTCATTTATTTAAAACATATATAGTCCAGTCATGTGTAATGTGATATATTATAAAGGTAAAAGAAAAATCAGTGACTTAAAGTAGAGAAAATGATATGTGCACTGATAATTGGGCTTAAAATAGGGCACCAAAAATTATCCTACTTTTAATAGTAATTTTGAATTGAACTGAAAAGAATAAGGAACACACTGCATTTGAATTGATTAACATCAAGTAATGATTTTTTTGTTGCTGAGTTTTAATAGATAAGTGCAGGGTCACATATTTCTTGTATTTTTGTTCATTCAGTTTCTTTAGTAACTCAAGTGTTGGTGGACGCTGGTGTATCACCCAAAACTTTGTGGCATGTCACCTTTGACGTGTGTCATAGGTTCGCCATCACTGGTTTATACAACTCTTCCCCTTATAGGGCAGCATGTAGAGTCTGTGCTGTTGCCCCCAGCTCCTTTTTTTGGTGAGTTTGAGATGGTAACATATAGCATGTTTTTTGGAGTTGGGAGGAACCCCACAGAGACACTGGAAAACATGAAATATCCAAAGAGGCATTGGCTGGAGGTAAGGATCGAACCTTGTAGCTTGTGCTACATGCCTGGATTACCCAACATAAGCCTGATGTTCTCACTGTAACTGAAACTTGGTATAAACTCAGCATAAACAACTCTGAAGTTATATCTCCTGGCAATAATATCATCCATAATGACTGTATAAAGAGGAAAGGTGGTGGCATTGCTTTAATACGTCCCAGTACCTGCCACATTTCCCTTTACAGCAAACCAACACTAAAATTCATTTCAGCAGAGCTTCTTATTGTTTTCCTCAAAATTAACAGTTATAAACAAATATATATTACTGTCTTTCATATATCTCCTGGTGACAATACAACCATAATGGAAGATATCCTACATTGGATATCCATAACATTTCCTCAAGAAGAAATATTACTAGGTGATGTGAATGTCATTTGGTTGGACATAAAGTCTAACTCCCCTACATCTAGCATGAACTCGTATAGTTTCACACAGCTAATTAATAGCCATACACATTATAGCAAGAGATCAAATTTTGTATTAGACTGGATCCTACTGTCAGACCCTAGCAAATACTCCACCACAGGTACAATGTCAGACGTTCTCAGTGATTATCTCCCAGTCTATATGACTAGACATCTCACACATCCAATTAAACAGCATTTTTATAAGACAACGTAACCTTTCCAGGTTTAACCCAGAAATATTCATTACTACACTATCAACAATTCACTGGAACTTCCTGAAATCCTCCCCTTAGATGATGATGTAATTAAACTGAATACAACTTTTCTAAATATCCTAAATAGTCTTGTACCTCCTACAAGGAAGAGACTGAAAATAAATAATGCAATCTGGCTATCCAAAAAGAGTAGAATGCTAATGCAGGATAGAGAAAAAATGCATGGAAAGAATGGCAAAAATTTAAAACATCTCAATATCTTGAAAACTTCAGAATCTTTCACAATCATATTAAAAAGCAAATAAATGAAGACAAAAGCTATACTATAATAACTTTCAGAATAATACTAAACACAACCCTAAAAAAAATTGGACATCCATTAAAGAAATCTTACATGCTGGCCAAAAATTCAACCCAAATCCCTCTCCTGATAATTTATTACTCAAAACTGCAATACAGTTCAACTCTTATTTTATAGACAGTATAGCACCTCTGACCAAGGATTCCTCAACATCTAATCCCAACCCTGCCCAATAGTCACATATCACTGCATCCACTTTCACCTTCAAACCTGTGCACACATCCTAAATAAAACAACTCTTAAACTTAAACCATGCTATTTTTCAGCTCCAAATCTTTGGCCCTTTGCTCCGTGAAATTTGTCAGTTTTTCCTGTTCATCATGATAGTCACTAATATATGAACAGCAACGACCCCCCCCCCCTTTTGCAGCAAGCATTATATTATATCAAGTGCCATTCGATTTTGCAACACCACATTCACATTTCAGTCATTTCTCAATATGCCATCTTGATGTGATGCGAAGTTTCATTGGCCAGCTCCTGTAGAATTTGAGCAAGCATGGTGATTTCAAGAATTGTCCTTTGCACTCCATACCCAGGATTAAAAATTGAAAATACTTGTTCTGCCCAGTGGATTGCTCGCTTATTTCTCAGTCTACCTGCTGGTGGGTGTTTGAAGTGTTGAAAATAGCAAGAGTAATACAGGCTACAAAGCAACATCCAGACCAGTTTGTAGGCACGATCACCACAGATGTAGTAATGGTCACTTATCATGCCCATGCCAAGCCCCCAGTCATAGCTTTTTAAGTGCAAAGAGTCTAAACACACTTTCATGCCTGGTGTCATTACATTTGCTTTTTCCTACTGGTACAGTCCCATTTCTGGCATAACATGCATCTCCATGATGTGTGGTTGCAAGTTGAAGAGACACAACCTTTGAAAAATCAGTTACATTATGCCAGGTTAAGCTGATGTCATTAAGGTCCTTTTCAAATGACACCTGTGATGCAGGGATGGGAATCATAGGAATCTGTGCCTTAGAATGATGAGGTATATGCAAACATATCCAGCAGTTTGTTTTGCTTGGTTTAGATTTTTGACATATTGCCGAAGGACCAGCAAGAAACTGTTTTCTCTTGACCAGTTTATATAGAAGGAAACAGCAGCAGAGACAAAGCAAAAGTACCCATTGTCACTAGAATCATTATGGACTGCTACTGAAGTTGACCTTCTCACTGGGCAGATGATTTATCTGTTGCATCTCGATTTTCCTCTCTTGGCTGCAATGATTCATCTGGGGTTCATGCACAACAAGTCTTGTTGCAGTGAGACAAATGGCTCCACGTTGGTAGTCCTGCACAGTGAACTGCAGTCAACGTGGTTAACAGGACCTGGAAAGGGCCCTTCCACCTCGGGCTAAGGCAGTCTTTCCTCTGAAAAATGTTCATGTAGACCCAATCACCTAGTTGTAGTTGATGACAGGGCTGATCAGGAGGCTTTGATAATGCTGCTCTAACTGTTCGGTGATATTGCTGCAAGACATGAAGGATTTTCCTGCAGTAAGAAATGGTAGCATCATCTGACAAAGTTAAATCGGTATTTCCCACAGGAGGGCTAGCTGGAAGGGCCATCGGTCTCCCCATTAATATTTCATATGGACTCAACTTCCTGGTGGCAGTCAGTGAGGCCCCCATACTCATTAATGTTAAGGGAAGTGCTTCGGGCCACTTTAAGTGGGTTTCAGCACAAATCTTTGAAATTTTATTTTTAAGTGTCCTGTTTACCCTTTCCACTAACTCAGATGACTGAGGATGGTTGGGACAGTGAAGACTCAACTTAGTATTAAAAAATTTACATAGTTCTTTAAACAATGCATTATTAAAATATGTTTCCTGGTCCCTGTTGACAATGCTTGGTATACCGAATCTCAGTATAAATTCAGATAACAGTTTTTTTAATAACTGTGACTGCATCAGCTTTGCGACATGGGTAAGCTTCCACCCATGCTGAAAACATACATGTCACCAACAAAATAAATTGTAAATTATTAGTCTTAGGCATCTGGATGAAATCCAGTTGTATGTTAACAAAAGGTCCCCAGGGTGAAGGTAAACATGCAGATTTACTGTTGGCATGTTTGCTTATGTTATACTCCAAACATATACTACAATTTTTAACATACTGAAGTATCAAAGAGGAAACATGAGGGGCATACCAACTTTGGGTAATTTGATTAAATAAGGCTGTCGCACCTGTATGGGCCGGTAAATTATATGCCCTTACCAGGTAAGGTAGCAAAGTGACAGGCACCACCAGTCGGCCATCTGGATGTCACCATATGCCATCAAAGGATTTTCTACATCCATCCTTGAGCCACCTTAGAACTTCTCTCTGTGATGCTTCAGCTTGAAAGGCTGGCAACTTTTCAAAATCAAACACATCATTACTTTTATAGTTTCTTATAGTTAACATACACAGATTTTTGCAGCAATTTACTACTTCTTGTTTAGCAGCTTGGTCTGCTAAATTATTACCTTTGGTAACATATCATATCCCTTTTGATGTGCACAACATTTGATTACAGACAGCCTCTTAGGTAGCAAAAGTGCATCTAACAACGATTTTATGTACCCTGAATTTTTAATTTGATTTCCTGAAGAGGTTAAAAACCCTCTCTCTTTCCAAAGTTGACCAAACTCGTGTACCACCCCAAAAGCATAACAGCTGTCTGTAAAAATATTGACCACCTTGTCTCTGGCTAACTCACAGGCTTTTTGCAAAGCCACTAGCTCAGCTATTTGAGCAGGGTGAACACCCTCTAATCTTTGTTGCAACAATATTGTTTCTTCAGTGCAGACTGCTATTCCCGAGATCAACATTCTTGTTTGATTTTTGCCACAGGAGCCATCTACAAACAAATTCATCTCAACATTGGGTTTAGGAGTGTCTTTTAAGTCCTCCCTAGGAGAAAACAAATAGTTACACACACACAATCATGCTCTTCACCATCCTCAGCAGTGGGCAACAGAAATGCAGAATTTAGAATAGGACAGCGGATGAGAGAAATAGATGGATCAGAAAGAAATGTAAGTTCATATCTAGGTAGACGTGCAGTCAAGAGTGGTTGAGTTTTCATTTTAAACAAAAGAGATGATATAGAATGAGGGACAGCTACTGTGAGATCATGACCAAGCACCAACGATTGTGCCAGATTAACTAGAATGGCAGCAGTGGCAACTGCCCTTAAACAGGGTAGAAAACCTTTTGCAACAGAATCAAGTGTTGTGCTGTAAAAAGCTAATAGACAATAGCTGTCCCCATGTTTTTGTGCAAGTACTCCTTGAGCAAATCCATTTCTTTTATGACAGAATAAAATAAAAGGTTTATCATAGTCTGGTAACCCTAAAGCTGGGGCAGTAGCTAAAGATTGCTTCAAGTTCTGAAATGAATTTTCCTCTTCACTATTCCTAAGGAGAGGCTCTGGTGTATCCTGCTTTAAAAGATTTGTCAAAGGTTTGGCATTTTCTGCGTAGTTAGGGATCCACTGTCTACAGTATCCTGTCATACCTAGGAAAGACCTAAGCTGTCTCTGAGTAGTCAGACATGGGGCCTTAGATATTGCATCAATATGAAATGGTAACACTTGCCTGCTACCCTGAGATATTAAATGACCAAGATAATGTACCTGAAATGACGACAGTTGTAGTTTTTCTCTAGGCACTTTGTGTCCCTTTTCTACAAGGATAGTCAGGAGATGCAAGGTATCCTGCTGACTTTGCTGAAAGAAGTTTGATGTTATCAGTAAATCATCCACATATTGTACTAACATAGACTAGGGTGTTTCATGTATATATGCAAAAAAATTTTTTTCTGATTTTCTGTTCGCATATCCCCTGATTTTATGAGGACTGGTAGGACAAAGAAGCATGTAAAATTTAAAGTGCACTTTAATTGTGAGATTTTTACATTTTTTTCCAAATTGCGCCAATAAAAATGAAATATATCCACAAATCAGTACACAAATGGCAAATACCTGTTTCATGCTGCATCTGAAATGTCTGTTTGTAATTCTGGGCAACACATATGTCAAACAGTTTAGGAAAAAATAAGCCTAGTAAAAATTAACAACATTCATAGGTAATAAACTCAGGTTTACATCAGTTCATTTATAGTACTATAGTGTCTTTTTAGTGGTTCTGTGACTTTCTGACGATGGTGTTCACTGATCTGATATACTAGTTTTCGTTGTTCCTCGTTGTGAGTTAGCACTTGACAGAAGTCAGTTGCTAATTTGACTGCTCGTTCGGCACAGTTGTTAACTTGCAAAGCTGTAACAGTTTGTTTTGCAATGATAAAGTCAGGCATGTCACTCCATGCTGCGGGATCAGCTGTTAGGAAAGATGGGTTTATGTTGACAAGCAGTGAACAGATTCATTGATCGTTCTGTTGCAAAGTCAGATAAGGTCATGCCCTGGAAACTGGCAACAGCTTTTGCATTGACTGTTTTTATGATTCAGGCAATCCTGTATCTATTGTGCTCACTTCTTTGACAGGCTGTCTACCAGTTACTAAATTCTGGTGGTATTTTGACATGTTTGCTGTGCATCATATTCACCGTCATTTTCATGTTCACTACTGTCTTCTGCCTCTGTCAGCTCTCCAGCTTCTCTCACTGTTTCTTTCAGCTGTTCTTTATGTTTGCGTTTCATTTCTTCCTGTAGTCTTTTTTCCTTTCTGTCCATTCATTTTTTGAATTCAGTGTCCTCTCCACCAATTATCATTTTTCTGTCTGTACGCTGATCTTGTAGAAAATCCCAGTTTTCTTGAGTCTTTATCAATAATTCTGCATCAGCATGCCACACATTAAAAAGCTTCAAAAGTGCATTGCTAAAATCTGTTTCTGAGACTGTGTATCTGACTGGCACTTCTAATTCTTTCTGATTCTAGTCTAGAATGCTTCTCATACAGACTTTTGCGTTTTGCCACTGCATTCGGCTTCTGCATTGTAGGTATGCTAGTTAACTGCCATAACTGCAGAACTTCATCAACAGCATTTGAACGACTCACTGAAAGAGTTAACTTTTATTTTATTTTATTTATTTATTTGTTTATTTATTTATTTATTTCAGTTTGTTAACTGGGAAAGTCCATTGGTCCAAGGTAGCCCGTTTTCAATGGAGGCCCGAGGAGAAAAGCTCCAGACAGAAAGACACTATAAAATGTATTAGTACAGCATATAAGAGCAGCAGTTTAACATTCAATATACAGCAAGACAATATTATAAACACTTTGAAATATATGAGCTGAGTCAATCACTTATAAGATATTTACAAAAACAATAAATTCATGTTCATTTAATACAACATATGTTTTAGACAAAGGAATTTTAGACAAAGGAATTGAAGCAGTGTTAGAGATTGTAAGTAGGATACAATAGGGTTAGGTATCAGGAATCAGGCAGGATGGGTACAGGAACACTCCCAGAGGGAGGAAAGGTAAGAGTGGAGTAGGGTTTTAAAGGAAGGGAGGTTCTGTGTAGTTCTAATGTGAGGGGGAAGAGAGTTCCATAATATAGCAAGGGAGAATGATAGTAGAAGTTGTCCTGGTGCGTGTGAAGGCTTGTAAAGTTCCAAGAGGTTCTGATTTGTGGATCTAAGTGTTCTGTGTGGCTGGTGGAATTTTAGAGAAGAGGAGAGTGATGGACAGTTAGAAGGTTTAAAAATCAGCTTGTGTGCTGTTGTTAGTTGAATGAAATTTAGGTAGCCTGGGAGTTCCAACCAATTTAGAGCATGGAGGGCGTTACAATGATGAGTGGAGGATTTGGATCCTGTGGCAAACTTGGAAATTTTATTATAGCATGAGGAAAGATTAGATTTTAGGGTTGACTGGAGATTAGTGAGTAGTGGAGCTCCATACAAAAGGGAGGGTAGGAGGTAGGTGGTAGATAGGAGTTGTCTAGAAGACAGGGGAAGGTAGCGTCTGTGTCGATAAAGTATTCCAAGTTTTTGATGAGTTTTTTTTTTAATATTGGTGTGTAGGTGGATGTCAAACTTTAGCTGGTCATTGATAAGGACGCCCAGAAGTTTTGTATGGGGAACTATTTCAATAGATGTTTTGCATAGACTATGTATATTGAAGGGTGCTTTGTCAACAGCAGTATGTCTAGAATGGGTAAAGATCATTATTTTGGATTTGGAGGGCTAGATTATTGTCAAGCATCCAGGACTCAGTGAAGGAGAAGGCCTCTTGAGTCAGGTTTATTAATAAGGGAAGAGTTTTGGCAGAGCAGATGATAGTGGAATCATCTGCATATTGTACCAGTTTAGCATTGGGGATCTTTTGGTGGAAATCGTTGATGAAAATGTTAAATAGCAAGTGACCCAAAATAGATCCTTGTGGTACACCTGTTGGGGTGTGAAGGAAAGAAGTGCAGTAGTTCCATTTTACAGCTTGTTCCCTGGCTGAAAGATAGCTGGTGAACCATTTTTTAGAAGAAGAGGAGAGATTAAGATGGGAGAGTTTAGAAAGCAGAAGCTCATGTTAGACAGTGTCGAAAGCTTTGGATAAGTTGAGAAGGGTAGAAACTATGTTCCCAGAGTCGCGAGCAGAGTTGATGATTTCGAGGAAGGAAAGAAGGGCAGTGTCCTGTTCTAAACCCATGTTGGGTAGGAGTTAGTTGTCCAGTAGGTAGGGTAATAGTTGGAGGTGAATACATTTTTTGAGTATCTTAGAGATAGGGGATAGGATAGAAATAGGGCAAAAGTTGGAGATTGAACAGTTTTTACCTCCTTTGTAGAGAGGGATGATGAAGACTTTTTTTTCCAGAGGTGCGGTACGTAGGACTCCTGAATGGAGCGATTGATTAGGATGCTGATTGGAAGGGCTATGCCATCAGCAGCTATTTTGAGAAAGTTGGATGGAATGTCATCTGGGGCATTAGAGCAAGGTTTTAACTTTAGTAGGAGCTTTTTTATAGTGTGGGAAGGAATGGATTTGAGAGTAAAGGGGGAGGACTTTTTGTTGAATTTTTGTTTTCAGTTATGTTGGGGGGGATATTGTTAGGGAAAGAGGAGGTGAGTTTGCCTATGGAGTCAATGAAAAAGGAGTTGAAATGGGTAGCTAGGTGGCGGTCAGGTGTATCTGAGTCAGGGCAAGGGTTCTCTTTTTTTACCTGGGGATAGTATTGTTGCAATACTATTCCAAAATTTTTGGGGGTTGGTTTTATGATTATTTTGAAGTTTAATGTACTAAGATTTACGGTCAATGGCTATTTGTTTTTTTTACTTGATTTCTCAGTTACTTGTATTCAGCAAGAGAGTTGGGAGTTTTGTATTTTTGATAGTATTCTTGTTGGTTTTAAGATCATAGAACAGTCTGTGTAAAACGTGACTGTTGGTTGGAAGCTGATTTGAGCAAGTTGAGATATTAAGGGCTGGTAACTGCTGGCCAACAAGCCAGACATCAGTAGCCGCTCTGGTTGACTTTCTCGCTGAGCTCATGGTTCACCATTAGGGGGACTGGGCTCTATCAATTAACATTAACACTCCCAGCCACATGTACAGAAACTATATGAATTGATAAATCATCAGAAAGTAAATAAATCCTCTGCACAGTGTAAACAGGAAACAACATAGAATTTTGAACAATGAAAATAGAATTAAGTAGTGCACAAGGCTTTAAGTAAGTAAAGTAGGTTGCAAGAGGTTATGGAAGCTCAAGTAAAACTGACGATATATAAAAATACAACACTGGAATGCAATAAGCAGTACTGGAAACAGTGTGATTTTTTACATGCTGTGAGCTGTCACTTAATGAAGTCAGACAATTCTAATTTTTTGCATACATACACAACTCGCCAAACCTCACATTTTAGAAACCTATGCAAAATGATTAGAGAAAAACACGTTTTTTGAAACAACCTAACACAGACCCACCCAGAAATGTCACATTCTCCAAATCTTTTTTGAGAATTTGAGAAACTAATGAAGGAGATTCAGTATATCCTTGTGGCAACCGTGTCCGTGTATATTGCTGTCTCTGATAAGTAAAAGCAAATAGAAACTGACTGCAAGGGTGAATAGGTATAGAAAAGAATGCTGAACATAAATCTATTACAGAAAAGTAACTACCTGTAGGTGGTATGCAACTCAGTACTGTTACTGGATTTGGAACAACAAGAAAAGTAGGTAGTACTGCATTATTTACAGCCCTTAAGTCTTATACAAATCTATAAGTATCCTTCCCTGTTTTTTCCACTGGAAAAATAGGGTATATATTATTCCTTGCTGTATTAGGGACTGAATTACAGGTTTGATTCCGTGCTTTGCTTCTGGCTTTAGTGAATATTGTGGAACTCTAGGGAGAGGTTTTGATGGATTTAATTTTATTTCTACTGGTTCTGCTGATTTCAATATACCTACTTCATCTGCATGCCTAGCCCATAACTTGGCAGGCACCTGCTGTAGTAACTCTCCATCTGCTGTTTCTCAGCTTCTGCTAAAACTGCCAGTACTTCCCCCTCTGATTCTGTTGGAACATTTAGACACACCGCTTCTGGTGTACAGTAAATAGTACAACTCAGCTTGCATAACAAATCTCTTCCTAGTAGGTTTACTGGTGCAGTAGTACTCAGAAGAAAAGAATGCTTTTCTTCGATCGGACCTAAAGAAATGGGGATGGGTTCTGAAACAGGATATGTAACGGAAGTATTTGTTATTCTGACTGTCTTGACTTCATGCTCTGATACTGGTATTTGGCTATCTGAAGTAATTTTTAACACTGACCTAGTGGATCCAGTGTCCACCAGAAATTAAGTTTTCTTTGAATTTATTTTCATCTTAACACAGGGTCCTTTTTGATCTATTGGCAGTAATGGATTAAGATTCAATTCTGTGTTATTTCCTTGACCTAATCAGTATGGAGCTTCCTGACTCCTTCCAATCTGATGAGGTGGTGGAGGAAAAACTGCATTATTATAATTTGGTTGCCTTTCAGTCCAAGTATCTTGGTCTCTGCATTTGCCTGTGTGGGCATTCCCCTCTCCAATGTCTTGCTTCTCCACAATTGAAGCAAGATATGTTAGATGAAACCGGAAGGTCACTGCCAGCTTGTTGCCAACCAGATGCATCTTGTTCCCCTTGACCAGCACTTTTGCTAAATCCTCTAGCAAATCCTATTCCCCTACCCCTGCTTCTGCCTTGACCCCTTGGGTTTTCCAGCTGTCTGATTTGTAAAGTTAACAGCTTATCCTCAGTATCCTTCCTTTGTTTTTCCTGATACTCTTTACAGTGATTTGCAGCACTTAATAAAGACTCTAAGTCCTTTCCTTGCCAGTCTGTGAGCACCTGCTTTATTTGATTTTGTACAGGGCTTTGCAGATCTGCACAAAGGCTGCTGCAATAGCTGGCTTAGCTTGCTCTTCTCGGTCTGGTATTCCTGAATGTGTATCAAATACTGTTTTAAGGTGACTCAGATAGTCTGCAGGGGCTTCCCCTTTATTTTGTTTACATGCCTCTATTTTATACTTGACATTTGACACACATCCATAATACCCTCAGCAGTTGATTTAAATCTGTCAAAGTAGGATTGTAACATTCTAGTATAGTTTTTAATTCTTCTTTGAATTTTAATGGATCTTCTGTAATATTTGGAAAATCTTTAGATGTAGTATTCAAATCAGCAGGGGTCCAAGGACGATGAATAAGTTCTCTGTTGTTAGCCCCCAAAATTTCCCCGAGAGGTGTCAATAGATCCCCTCCAGAGGTTGTAATCTCCTGTTGTACCCTGTCATGTGAGCGCATATGTTAAGATACAGGAGTGTCAAATGCTAATGCCCCTGTTGGGGAAGTAGAAGGTATCTGAGAAGGATAGTAAGAAGAACCCCCCTTGACTGTAGATGCCTGTTCAGAAGAGGAAGACTGAACAGGGGAACCAGTCTGAGATGTACCAGTATCACATGAACTTGGTGTCCAATGGACAGTAGACTGAAAGGTAGAGGTCTGAGAAACAACAGAGTCTTGTACAGGAGGTACCCGTACCGGTGCATATGGGGGTGGGGGTGCAGTAGCTACTGGAGGATTATCATCCTCTTCAGAAGTTACTGCTTTCTGGTTGTGTGGCTAAGTTTATAAAGGCCCTGGTGGTCATTAGCCTAGTATATACTTATTTACCTAAGTAGCAGTATGTGCTAACCATAAATCACGATAAATGGAAATCAGTCATTGTGTGTGTGTGTGTGTGTGTGTGTGTGTGTGTGTGTGTGTGTGTGTGTGTGTGTGTGTGTGTGAACATCTCCCTGAGCCCTGAACCCTGAACCCACACATTGCTGAACAAGCTGACAGTAATGCCATTGCTGAGATTTACAAGCAGTCCAGCTGAAGTTCTTATTATTCAGAAATTGTTTTGTTTTTTTCTGCCTCACATGTATGTGTTGCCCTTTAGCAGTTTAAAATTCTTTAGGGGCAACCCAGGAGCAGTGTCTAGTTAAATAACTTATTGAGAGTCACACAGTAGGTAGTGGAGGTAGAAAGACTCAAACCCTGTACCCTTGACTCCAGGGAGCAGCTCATTAAGAGCTTGGAGTCTTAATCATCAGCATTAACTTCCAGACCATTGTTGCCTTCTTCTACCAGTTTTTTAAGTATATAGGAGAAATATTTAAAATCTGTTCCTGATTTTGAGTTTTTTTTTCTCTGATTCTTGAGCCAAGAAGTTGATAGACTAGAGGGGTATTGCAGTGGATTACACTGTACGTCTCTGGCAGGAGTCAACTGAATACACATTTCTGGGCCAGTTTATGAACCTATTTATTCACTTGATCTCAAACAGATATCAGAGGTATACAGCCATATGTGTGTGTGTGACTTTTTTTAGTTAATGGCTATTAGTGTTTTTCCTGTAAAATATGAAATAAAAGTTTTAAATTAAATCCAAATCTCTGTAATCATTGTAAAATTAAAGAAGAAAATATCATGCACACTCACAGGTTTGAACAATATTTTATAGTAATTGGGGGAAGACAGCCAAGTAATGGAGTCTACTACAAATACTCACATGTGGGTAACTCGCAGCACTCTTGCTTGCTAGTACTTGCTCTAAACCTCTAAACCTTAATTATCTGGCCATCCCATCACCTGACCCTGTGAACTGCATAGCCCTACCAAAACATTAACTCTCACTCAACCCCCCCCCCCCCCCGATGCATGGCTAGGCTTATACAGTCCCTTGTAGTTGTTAGCCTAGTATACACCTAGGAACAGTCTCTCTAACCCTAACCATAGCACTCTCTACCCATAGGGTCTCCTCCACTCACTAACCCTAAAACTCCTAATAAACCTATATCTCACTCCTGATCATTGACTGAAGCCATAGACTGCACTCCTAGTCCAGCTGCCACAGTAAACTTGCCCATAGTCAGCTACTGTGTTTGGGTGAAGTGAGGTAGCTACACCCTTGGTGCATGGCTGATGCAGTTCACTCAAGCATGAGCAGCTGGTCTTGCAAACAACAACACACCAGAGTACCTGGCTGAGAGAAAGTGGTCTTAAAGCATCTGGGACTCGGGTCTTGTAACAGACCTGGAATACTTGTATGGTTGGGGGGGGGTCCAGTTTGTTAACCTGTCTAGGGCCCCATTTGACTATGATCTCACTGTGGAAGGATCCTTACTACAGTAGGGTCTCCTAACCTTCTTTTCCTGCCACTAGGAAGGTATCAGGCCTGTACCTTCCTGCTCTGGGTAGGCGCACATGTTTTGAGCAAATATATGTTAGTGTTTTTATGATGCTTGCAAGATTTGTTAGCTTAGTAGTGTGAGAAAATACCTCATTTGTCTTTATTGGTAGTAATTACATTACTTTTATGGCAGTTAGTGTTTAGTGGGGGGGGGGGGGGAGTGTATTCTCTTAGGCCTTAAAAAACAAATCCGCATTTGATTAACTCATACTACAGCTCCAAAAAAGGTGATGCATGGCAGCAGTGATCCTTCAGTTTCAAAATCTTTCAGTTATGCTGCGTAGCCTTACACAACTGTACTTCACTTAAATCTTACATGCAGGCTTGTAATGAATTTTGTAGTACTGTTACTGCACCCTTTCATGCCCATTCTTTGCAAAAAAAAAAAAATCAGTCTACTGATATGTCACTATGTATGTATGGTAAGTCAAGTACTTCCCTAATGCTGGATGTTCGTGGCATAACTGTGACTATTACTGAATAATCAGTTACCATCTTTGTATTACTTAAAACCTAAGGACATTAAGTGCATCAAAGCTGTTTATATCTCTCAGCTGTGATTTCATCTCAAGAGTACAGAAGTACAGTGATAGTCTCATAACCCTAATAATGAATCCACCATCCATACCTAGTTCAGAGCTACAAATATGTAGGCAGTATGTGTGGTGTGTGTGAGCATGTGTCTGTATGTGCACACACACTTTCATATATCTCCTCACATCCCCCTTGAATAAAGATAACCACACTAGGGGTACACACTAGCTTTGAGGAAAGGGTTAGGTTGAACAGGATTTTTGATGAACATATCTTCTCATATAAGGGCATGCTGTGTGTGTGTGTGTGTGTGTGTGTGTGTGTGTGTGTGTGTGTGTGTGTGTGTGTGTGTGTGTGTGTGTATATATGTATATATATATATATATATATATATATATATATATATATTTTAAGTGCTAATATTGCATCACAGTGGCCAATGTCAGTCACCACAGAACAGCACTAAGAAGCTAAAACACCTTTAGAAGCTGTTACTCACTCCACTTTCACACAAATAAAGTGCGGCAGAGTGAAGCATCTAACAGCTTTTAAGGCCATTCATTCATTAGAGGTGCACTTAGTTTCTGTTTTACAGCTTGCACTTCACTCTCCTACACTTTTTCTTTCTGTAACTAATACTAATGCATCAGAATAGCTAAAGATCCATGTTGTTGTGTCTTTCGGCTTTTCCCGGTTAGGGGTCACCACAGCGGAACTCCGGTCCGCTAATGATTGGTAGTTGATTTTAAGTGCCAAGTTACCAGCCCTGACGCACAACCTTCAACAAAGGTACACCCATTCACGCATGTCTCCACGCAGAAGACGCTCTAGCTGAGAATTGAACCGAACAGCATCTTACTGTGAGGTGACAATGCTACAGCAGCACCACCACCGCAGCTAATAGCTAAAGATCCGTGTACTACAATGAATTGTGACTGGGTGTTCATAAGCATAACTGAGTTATTATGGGTTCTTAATGTCCATGTCTTGAACACCTAATGTGGTTATAAGTGAAGATTCAGTCATAATCTTTTTTATGTCTGGTACACTTTGCAGATATTATTTGCGT